>NC_045161.1:2230410-2242910 GCF_900700415.2 Clupea harengus | reverse complement strand
CACAAAGTGAGAAGCATGTATGTTTGCATGTATGTATGTATGTATGTATGTATGCATGTATGTATGTATGTATGTATGTATGTATGTATGTATGTATGTATGTATGTATGTATGTATGTATGTACTATGTATGTATGTATGTATGTATGTATGTATGTATGTATGTATGTATGTATGTATGTATGTATGTATGTATGTACTGTATGTATGTATGCATGTATGTATGCATGTATGTATGTATGTATGTATGTATGTATGTATGTATGTATGTATGTATGTACAGTATATATTATGTATGTATGTACAGTATGTATGTATGTACAGTATGTATGTATATATTCATTCTCTAATCATTGGAAACTGATGATTGTATTGCATAACTGAGGGGTATCTTTGCTTAGTGTTAGATATTGTTATTGTTATTTGAATTGTTATAACGATTCATCAAAAGTAGTTTTGGTTGTGTAATGCCAAAGGCCATTGGGCTACAAACAAGACCAACACAACAACAATAAAAAACAAACATTCTTCTAACATTAACAACCTGGTGTATATTTCAAGTTGATGAATCTATAGGAAATTCCCAGCCGTATCATCAATTGACTCAAGCAAGCTGTTTACCATTATGTGCATGTAAGCCTTTGCATACGCATGTGTGAATACATTACGCGCCCGCCGTATGTAAAATACCTGTGAGAAGTGTGAAACAACATGAGCCAGGTCTCGTTTATCAAGTGAGCCCCGACTGAGAGCCGCTGTGATTGGCTGCTCTCCACTCCACTTCAGGAGCTGCTCCTCTCCAGGACTGGCCTGTCTCTGCCAGACACCAGCCGCCAGCCGCCAGTCTGATTAAAAAGCAACTGTCACCATGTCAGCAGCAGGGAAAGGGGGAGAGGAGGAGAGGAGAGGGAGAGTGGCTGACGGACCAGCATCATTTGATCACTGCTGGAAGAAAACATGGAGGATTCATGGAGGAACAGTCACCAATTGTCATGAGATTGTTATTTGTGCATCTTTTGCTTTTGGTGACGGACAAGTAAACAATGTATAACTGCAGAATTTTGAATGAAAAACATCTGCTGTCTCAAAATGTGCTAACAATAGTCTGTCTTTTTTTCTTCCCATGAGAAATTCCCTGTGGGTACTGATTAATGATATTCAGTTGGTCCCAGTATTCCAAGCATCCAAAACAACTCTCGCGAAATGCTCTGACTAGGCCAGTTTGTTCCATTTTCGCCAGATTATTGTTTCTGTTATTTTGCTCCTTCAGTCCCTCCTCCACCCCTCACACCCCATCAGTGCTCCGGCCTCTGGAAGGACACTGTTAACAAGTCCGTTTGGAAGGATAAAACACACCTCCTCTCCTCTCTGTTGACATTCCACTGTGTTGGGCATTGTTTGAGAATTGGTCACCGCTGCTTATTTTCCCCGTCCCCTCTTCCTCTTCCTCTTCCTCTTTGGAGGCGAGACCTTTGCAGTGTGAGCTGCCGTGGTGTCATCTGTGAGGTCCTCTCCTGGGACAGAGCACCATTTGCACAGAGAGGGAAGGGGACGGTTTTATAATCAGTGTGGAGGAGTATAATAGGACTCTAAATAGCGCTGAGGTGGATCTTCCCCTGACCCTCGAGGTCCCTTCCACCTTCATGTCCCACGAGAGACGCTGTGGGATCAGGTGAAATTAGTCTGTGATTCCTTCCATTTTCCCTTTTGTCTATTTGAATTGAAATGGGAGAAACCCCCCCCCCCCATCCTCTCTGTACATCTCTTCCCGGATCCCTCTCATATCATTATTCCGTGAGAGAAAGTCATCATTAACCTGGGAAAATTGGAGGAATAAACAGTATTGTGTGCCCGTGTCTGTTTGGCTTCCCCCCCCTAGGCTTGGCTTGGTTCTGGATGGTTGACTCATTATACCCCCCCCCCCCCCCACACACACACACCTCACCCTCACCCCTCAGCCCCGTGCGCTTTGTTGAGCACAGGGCAACACACACCGTAGGATCCACCACCACACTTCTCCCTCATCCTGCAACTGAGACATTTGCATGTGCACTGACTGTAAAATTGAGCTCTCCCACAGAATCAAGTCTTAATCAAGCAAGTCTAATGATCCTGCATTGGGATGTGATTATTTTTCCTCTCACTGATTCCTGATTCACTTCTCTTTCATCTCATCTTTCTGTGTTCTATTAGAATTAGGAGAAGCAGAGGAACAGAGGAGAAGCATCCTTAATCTCAGCCCCCCGTGAGGAGGAGAAGAGCTGACAGCAGACATACTGACGCTAATACAGAGTCAGGAATGCTGAAAATCATATACTACAAAATGAGAGGAGAAATATCTCCGTAATGCTGTTAGAGTATTTCAAATGAAATACAGTGTGAAATTATTTCAACCCAATCTTTCATGAAGCTCTTGGAGCACGACAGTACAAGTATAGGATTCTCTTTCTTTTAGTGGCCACTGGGGGGCGCTGTTTGTCGTTCCTACTGGGACACAAAGGAAGGCTCAAGTACTCTTTGTGAGGCTAAAGCATGTTGGCCCAACTAATTGTGTTTGAAATGTTGTCTATTTCCTCATAGCCTGAAACAGGAATACCTAAAAAGGTTGCTTTCCATTAGTTTTGCCTTTTTACATCCAAACCGGTGGTAAGAAAATCAAACACACTGTGTGCAAACACACTCATATTCTCTCACCCACAGGCATAAATACAATAGCAACAGCCACAGCCACAGCCACTTCTGGATAAAAGTGGAGCATTGATTTGTGCTATGATTTGTAGTGCTATTCATGTTGTTCTTCCTTTGCTGTAAGATGTGTTATCCCGTGCCATGCTATGTTCTATTCTGTTTTGTGCCGTGCTGTGTTCTACTCTGTTTTGTGCTGTGCTATGTTGTGCTCTATTCTGCTTTGTGCTGCGCTATGTTGTGCTCTACTCTGTTTTGTGCTGTGCTATGTTGTGTAGGGTGACCAGACGTCCTCTTTTACCCGGACATGTCCTCTTTTCGAGACCTAAAAAATGCGTCAATTTCAAAATCGTCCGGGATTTTGCCTCGTCGGATATTTGTGTTTCTCTGGGTCTTTCACAAACTAGTTATTACGTCCTTACAAGTTTTGGAAAGGATATCTCCCTTACGTTCCACCTTCTTGCGCGAGCTCTGACTGTAGAGAAAACTGTCATTGGTCGACCGCCTTCCCAGTGTTGCCAGATATGATAATTATCCTCCAAATACGATCATTTTGAGCCTTTGATACGATACGCCATTTCCAATCTGGCAACACTGAGCACCTTGCCGCCTCCACTAGTTGCATCGTTTACAATAGTACATGACATCTGCATGTGAAAAAGATGTCAAAACGTCATCGCGGGGGGGGGGGGGGGGGCGGGGGCGGGGGCGGGGTCCCGCAACGAAGTGTCCTCTTTTTCACAAACTCAAATCTGGTCACCCTAATGTTGTGCCGTGCCATGCTGGGCCAGGCTGCAGCAGCATACAGTGGCAGAGTTATGCAACCACTCAGTGAGGGACGGGGAAGAGGAGCTAATGTGATGGGGAAGAATCAGGGTCAGAGCTCTGCTTACTGACCCAGCCCTCAGCGGGGGACAGAGTGACACACACACACACACACACACACACACACACCCCTCACCCCCGCCACAGCACAGACTCCAACAAAGGGATGGCACTGCAGCTGGAATGAGACAGAGAAAGATATGTCTGAGAGGAGAAAGCCATTCTGACGAGGAAAGAATAACCAAGAGAGGTGTGTAAGAGAAAATGCTGCTGAGAGAGAGCGAATTAGACAAGGAAATACAAGTTACAATGAGGTGCTTGGAGGGAAGTGATGAAGTGAGTGGATTAGTTGTGACCGAGTGATGTAGGAGTCAACAGGGGACGTGTACCGTGTGAGAGGAGATGAGAGGAGTGGGGTGTGGAGAGAGGAGTTCTGGGGTGGGCAGGGAGAGGAAGCCAGAGGACGAGAGCGAGAGCGAGACGAGAGCGAGAGCGAGAGCGAGAGCGAGAGTGAGTGCTCAGGCCGTGGGTTTAGCCTGAGGCATCATCACAGACAACTGTGTTACCACCCACTGCAGAGCTGATTAAAACCGAGCCTGACAGAAGGGGCTACTCTCGGCTCTCTGAGCTGTGTTGGTGCAGTGACCTCTTTATCCGTCAATAAGCTGGAAGCCACAGCCGCACAGGGCACTCTCCTGATAGCTGGGAGGCTACTGCAGAGGCAGTTATGCATCGGGCGCACTGGATTCAGCCGTGCCCATGATTGGTGTTTGGCGTTCCCCGGCCCCTTTCTCTTAACTTTACTTTGAAGACATTCTATTTACCTCAACTTGAAAGCACGACAGAATTTGCACACACATAACTGATGTGCAAAGTTGTGCAAAGTTCACAACATTGTTAATTACATATAAACATTTTCAAGGACCAGTTTAATCTCTCCCAACAAATACATATCTGCCATTAGTCTCTCTGCTGAGCTCCATCTACTATGAAAGTGACTCACTTAAGAGGAGCACATTTGGCCTATCCTATCCACTGAAGTGGCCATGGGCAGGCACAGAGTTGTGGACAGTAGAGCTGTGATTTTAAGCAGGAGTATTCGATGCACAACCCAACACTGTGTACCGCACTGGTAATTGTGTGTCCATTAACAAAGTCATGCATTCATGATCTAGCACACCTGTTTACACTTGACAAGGGAAACAGGAAACGAGCGCTCTGTGTCTGGCCTGCCAATCATCTGTTCTTTGTTTCCAGTTTGTAAAGTTTTGTGCACCCCAGAGTCAACTTGAGGCCGACCCCTGCAGATTCAGAAATCGAACCACCCTGATGAGTATGAGTTAAAAAAAAAGTTCTCTATCGATCGCAGCCACAGAGTTGGGCTGTTCACAGTTTCAGCTCCTTGAACCAGTAAGGCAGGGAGGTGATGTCCTCCTTGGGGCAAGGCTGCAGCTGTCTGTTTGGGAAATGGATTTGACGGGTCCTTGGCTCACTCACCATCAAAATTTCAACAGATTTTCTAGTGGAAGTTCTACTTACTTACTTAAGTGTGCAATGTTTGGAAAAACTTTCACAAAGAAATTCTGCAGACAACTTCACCATAACCTTTTCTGTATCTGCACAGTAGCTATATCTATTAGCAACACATTTGGCCGGGCTTTTAATGCACAGAGTTCATGTTTGTCTTTGTTTTTTACAGAAATGTCACTGAATCACACTGGATCAACATTATCATTTATTGATAAAAAAAAACGATTACATACTATTATTTTGGAGACACATTTCAATCCAGATTGATTTGCCATGCTGTGGAAGTGTGTAGTTTGTCATTGTATGTTAGATCCATGAAATTGCGCGCGTACAGTGTCGACTGTCACTGAGCTGCAGAATCAACAAAGGAAATCGTATATGCACTGTGTGACTTGAGTATCTGTTTAATCATAGTGCTCACTGGAGATAATCCCCCAGGTTTCATTAGTTCATCAGACAGAGTAGCTAGACTGTACCGTCTAATATCACACAAATCAGATACAATGAACACACTCAATCTATAATGTCGACACACACTATAGGTACACGTGATATGTATGTCAAAATCACTTTTTATTATCTTTGTCAGAGAACAGTTTGAAATATCAGGCACTTAAGGTGCAGCAATGTACTGTGTTAAACCTTTTATTCAACACTGTGAATGAATGCAGGATGATTTGCCATTATTCACTCACTGTACTGATGTGTGGTTTCCTTGTTGCTACGCATTTCCAAGTCTAATGCGCTGAACTGATGCTTAAAATGAAAAAAAAATGCTCACCATGAATGCATTTGTTAGTCATTTCATATTTTCCCAAGCATGAAATAAACATATTACAGGGCTCAATATTCGCAAATGCAAAAATTCTTTCGCGAGACATATGAATGGATGTATGTGTCCTGACATGCATGTATGCATCACACAGCTGTGTGGCACAGTTTTGCACGTTCATTATTCAAAACTTTTTGCACAAAATACATCCAGTGTATGCTGTTGGGAACCTCTGGGGGCCGTGATGATGGAAGATCTGCCTTTGTGTGTGATCGGCGGGAGATGGCTCGATATGTACACATCGAGAGTATGCTCTGGGGATACCCGCTGTGTTTTTATATGTGAATGTTATGGTCTGTTGGGAACCCACTGCCATTTCGAGTGACATTACCTTTCCTCCAGAACTTTCTAATGACCGTCGCACACGTCTTGCACAAAGAGCACAGGGGAGAATGGGGGGGGAACTAAACTGGAGGTGTTTAATTGTCCTGTTAAACCACTGCCCACTGGTTACACGCATCAATAAAATAAGACGCTCCTCAGGGCGGACTCTTAATTGACGTTGAAGTCACCTCACATTTACATGCAAATGACTTTGAGGAATGTACATTAAGGAATGATAAATCCCCTTATGTTAGTTGAGGCACATCTCCGTTGCCTTTCAGACCCCCCCCCCCCCCCCATCCACTCCACCTGCTTGTGTAACTCACACACACACACACACACACATACGCCACTCTACTCTATCTGGCTCTCTATCCCTCTTTGTGCTTAAGCATTCAAGCCCGCAGCTACTTGCCACTGTGCGTCTTTCACTCACTCCAGATGACAGTGACTCACTACGACTCACTGGTCTCTTGGTGAGATGGGTTGTGTATATACGAGATCTCCTGGGGTCAACATTGAATATTTGAAATGCTCCAAATTAGAGATGACCTTGAGTGTGCAGAGTCTGCCTGGAGAAGTGGAAGAAGGGCATCATTTGCCTTCACATACCAGCCATTGCCGAGATGCCTAGGAGGCCTTGGGTTGGAGCGAGGAGAATAAAGTGTGATAATTATCTTGATTGTTCCTCAGGATTGAGAGAGAAAGGGAGTGTTTTGAAAGTCTGAGTTGGCAAGCGGGGACTCCATTGCTCTTGAGAATAGTGTACAAATCAAAAAGGGCTAATTAACGCGTAAGAGCAGCCGTGTGGGTCTTATGTGGGTGTAGTTGCTGCTTTATGGGGGGGGTAGGTATCCCATGTCGACTCTTTCAAAAGGTTCAGTGGTTTGCGGCAAGCTGCCAATATGCCCCTGACAAGTCAACGGGCCGTTATGACCTCTCGCTGAAGGAGAGTCAGCATGAAGAGCACTAACGAGAGGAGATAGCATCGATCTGGAGACATCTCATATCGATAGCCGCTACATACAGTCTGACAACACACTGGGTCTGCCTTCACTCTCTCTCTCTCTCTCCTTCTCTCTCCTCCCCTCTCCCTCCCCATGCCCTTTGATGTACATCTGCACAAAAGACCACCAATTGCTCTCCCATTGATGCAAATCTGATTTTAGCAGGGGCCGCTCACCAGGCTAATGAATGGCATTTAGAGGGAAAACCCGCCTGTGCTGCAATAAAAAGACACAGCAGCCGGCGAGGCGAGCCGTTCCTTCCTTGTTTGAGCACACTGAAGAGGGCCTCAGGGATGACCCGATGCAGATAAACTCATGATGCATGTGCCATACTGGAAAGGTCAATAATACCCCAGTTTAATTTGGGGGCTGTTAAACCTGTGCCCTGACTACCGTCTCTCTCTCTTTCTCTCTCTCTCTCTCTCTCTCTCTCTTTCTCCCTCTCTTTCTTTCTCTCTCTCTCTCTCTTTCTCCCTCTCTTTCTTTCTCTCTCGCTCTCGCTCTCGCTCTCGCTCTCTCTCTCTCTGTCTCACAAGCGCTGGCGTAGATGACCACCGCCCTGCACCGACTCCTGCTGATCAATCTCCACGTTTTCTTAACGGCCGGCCCGAGGCGCCGCGGCGGAATTGATCTCCCGTTGTGTCCGCACCTGCGTGCACCTGCGTGCACCTGGCTCCTTGTTCACACATATGAGGTTTGCTGACGCTCTGCTGCTCTGCTGCCCTGCTGCCCTGCGGAGGATCTCCTCTCCCCCTGCTCCCTGGTTTCTCCTCCTCTGCCATCATGTTTCATCCTTGGCCTTGATTTATTTATCTGCGTTATCATATTCATTTATTATTCTGACGCTCTGTACTTTTGCTGGAATTGGCTCATTTTTTTGGGGGGAGACAGAAGCCAATATCTTTTTTTTCTCCGTTAAGTGCCTCCTTTGTGGTGGCACTGCTGGGTATGGTAGCTCTGTGGGCCTTATTAAACAAGATGAGGGCCAGAGGGGATGGCATTCATTCTCGTGCCAGAGATGGAGGATGGAGAGGTTGCCAGGAGCCGTAATGGCACAGACTAAGGAGAAGCGCCACCGAGGATTACTATGGCAGAACTAGACTTGAATAAATTGTATGGGTTCAGCGTTATTAGTGCCAAGGTTGTGTCAACACTGAAGGACAGCGGATGCTTCTGCGCACGCTCCACCGATGCCCATTCATTTGGTTACTCTGAGGCACAGGAAGCAGGTAATGGAACACGGCTCTCACAGCAAGTCATAAATGAAAACTCAACATTCAGACTCAGCGGACAAAAAACTGGAATCGAACCTCTTTTCTAAGAACTTTTAATTTCGCTGTAATTTAATAGCCGAGCCGAGTTGCACAATGTTATTTCAGAAACTTGATTCAACGATCTTTGAGGCCCTCTTCTCTGTGATTCTAATGAAATCTTTTGCCAGGAGACAGACAAAACACATTCATCATTTCCATCACTCATACGTTCAACCTTCAAGTTTTTCGCCAATCATTTCCCTAAAGCCACATGCGTCTGCACTCTCTGATCCCTGAAGAGAGTGTTTGTTGGGATCGTATGATCCAATAGCTGAACACCAACTCTCACAACCCCCGACATCAGTCAATCCTATGTGGCACTGTTTCAACCCCCAGTTCCAGGAAATTCTTTAATCAGCCCCGGCTAAACATGACACTAAAGAAGTTCGAGGTGACGTATCTCTCCCACCGTTCCGCTGCCTGATGGGCCCCTACAGCAGATGAGTTACAGCTCAATTTTCTCCTGGCCGAGTCGGAATAGCCTGGAGCCGGAGCCGTTATGGATATTCAGACACGTGGAGCTGAGGCACACCGAACACACACCTCCCCAAGGACGGGGTCTGCAGAGTCCTCCGATAATGATGAAGAGGTATATTTATTACTGCTATGGGCTATAGGGGTTGAGTGCTGAGTGTCGAGCGGCTCATTGCGTAACCGGGAGGCTGTGGTGTGACCCCCTCTAGATAGCACAGTGTGCACTTTTTGGACGAGCTCGGTTAGTGCCAACTGTGAAAGACTGATGGAATGCAGTATCTTCTCCAGCAGACCTGGTGCATGCAGTACAGGTGAGCAGCCAATCAGAGGTGTGGGCTTCGCTGATGGAGGCAACCGTAAACGCAAGAGGTAATCGGAGGCTAATGGGATCAAGAATCACACATGTCACACACCTCTCACTTTCACTCTCTCTCTCTCTCACACACACACACACACACACACACACACACACGCACACACGCACACACGCACACACACACACACACACACAGGGCCTATTTATTTATTTTGTCGTTAATCAGAACTAAAAGAAGCAACACTGGTTAAACAAGTAGATGTACTTTATATAAATCTATTTATTTATATAAATATATTTATTAGTGCTGTCAAACGATTAAAATATTTAATCGCGATTAATCGCATTTATGTCATAGTTAACTCAAAATTAATCGCGATTAATCGCAAATTTGTATCTATTTTAAATGTCCCTTCGTTTATTTATTTTTTTTCTATCATTTTATTTTTATTTTAATGCCCTTATCAACATGGAAAAGTGGATTGGCTTGCTTTAAGCAAATGTTTTATTTTATTGAAAACCAACATTGCCAAACAGGGCGGTACAAAATAAAATGATGAAGTGCACATTTCAGGTAAACAAGGACTCAGCCTATAGTGCAGTTAACCATGGCTTAATATTTTCTTTTTTTCAAGTTTGCTGGGAACATAGCAGTCAGGCCTCTTATTTCAGAAACAATGAACCGTAACAGTTAGGTTACCAATAAAAGGTAAGCCTACTACTTCTTTGCTTTCAGCCAGCTGCCTGTTGACATTTTCAGACAACAGTGAAGCTTGCTTCTTTTGCACAACACAACTTTTAAAAGTAAACTTTCCATTCAGAAGCTTTTTATCATCCATTTCGCCGTATCGCGCTCACCATTCACTCAAACCGTAACGTTAGCCTACTACACAGTTTGCGAGGCCAAAAAGAATGTTAATCTAAAAAAAAAAAAAAAAATCGCGTTAATCTCGCGATAAAAAAATTAACGGCGTTAAAATGGGTTTGCGTTAACGCCGTTAATAACGCGTTAAACTGACAGCACTAATGTTTATATGAATTTATATTATCTAATCAAATGTGAATAAATGAAGTGCTCAGGTGAAATGGCACATGTGGTAGTTTTGGCAAAAAGGAACAACTTTGGCTCGAGACACACACGTCCTTGGCAGGCCATTTCACAAATTCGAACAAAGAGGAGGAACAAGCAAAGCATTTCTGTTGGATGGGGATGAATTAGCAGAGGTCCACTAGAGCTTGCTCAGGAATAAGACCTGTGACGTGTATAGCTCCAGCAGGAGCCCCGAGCCCAGAGCCCAGAGCCCAGAGTCCAGTCAGGTCTGTGGCCAACTCCTCAAGCTGGGACGGAGCACACACCAGGAAATGCCCCAAAAACCCCAGAGTCAGCAAAACCAGGGCCTGCCAAGGCTGCAGAAAGGGCTGCCAAGTAAACAAGACCTGACAACAATCATGGGGGCTGTCAGAGGGAAGCGAAGTGAGAGAGGGAAGGAGAGAGGAAGGGAGGAGGGAGTGAGAGAGGGAAGGAGAGAGGGAAGGGAGGAGGGAGGGGGAAGTGAGAGAGGGAAGGAGAGAGGAAGGGAGGAGGGAGGGGGAAGTGAGAGAGGGAAGGAGAGAGGGAAGGAGAGAGGAAGGGAGGAGGGAGCGAGAGAGGAAGGAGAGAGGAAGGGAGGAGGGAGGGGGGAGTGAGAGAAGCCTCGGGCCTGGAGGAAGGCCACAGTAACCCCAGCAAAGGAAGCCCTGTCGTCCCACGCCTCCCCTGTGAGAACACTTTGTCCATCTGACAGCAATTTGAAATTCAGATACTGTGGCGACCCAGCTGATCAGCATAGGTGGGGAAAAAAATGATCCGGGCCATCCAATTTTCCCTGTAAATCCTCCAATTATTTTTTAGTGTGGCTGACACTCAGGTAGATGCACTGGGTGGTTTGTGCGGGAAGCTGCTTGGCACAACTTGACAACAGCCAACGGAGGAAAAAATAAATTAACGTTCCTCCGAGCAGTGAAGGTTGCTGAGGGCAGCACAAATAAACACTGGAGGCGAGAGGAAGACGAGAGGAAGACGAGAGGAAGACAGCAACACTGGAGGGAGAGGGAGACGAGAGGAAGAGGAAGACGAGAGGAAGACGAGAGGAAGAGGAAGACGAGACGAAGACGAGAGGAAGACAGCAGCACTGGAGACGAGAGGAAGACGAGAGGAAGAGGAAGACGAGAGGAAGACGAGAGGAAGACGAGAGGAAGACGAGAGGGAGACAGGAGCACTGGAGACGAGAGGAAGACAGCAGCACTGGAGACGAGAGGAAGACGAGAGGAAGACGAGAGGGAGACGAGAGGGAGACAGCAGCACTGGAGACGAGAGGAAGACGAGAGGAAGAGGAGGGGAAGACGAGAGGGAGACGAGAGGGAGACAGCAGCACTGGAGACGAGAGGGAGACGAGAGGAAGACGAGAGGGAGACGAGAGGAAGACGAGAGGGAGACAGCAGCACTGGAGACGAGAGGGAGACGAGAGGAGACGAGAGGAAGACGAGAGGGAGACAGCAGCACTGTAGGCTCGTCTGCCCTGTTGTGTTTGCTCTCCTGCTCGTCTGCTGTAAGAATGCTTTCACAGTGGGCAACTCAAGGCGCCCCTCTCAGAGTCCATTAGGCACTATGGCCATCAGGAAGGGTCCATGGCAGCAGAGTCATTGAGTCAGAGTGGCTGAGAGGTTGAAAGTGACACAAAAAGCCGTCTCACTGGAAGAACAAAGAAACAAAAGGACTCCAGAGTGGCGTTGCGTAATGGCCGCATTTTGTGTGAGAGTGCTGTCACACAGCTTTCTGGGGGCAATGCAGACAAGAGGGACAATAGGCCTGTGAAAGTGATAGGGACTTGACCTTGCAGTGGGGATGTGTGTGTGTGTGTGTGTGTGTGTGTGTGTGTGTGTGTGTGTGTGTGTGTGTGTGTGTGTGTGTGTGTGTGTGTGTTTATTTCTTTTGTGCTTGTGTCTTTCTCTATGAATGGATCATGGGGGCTGGGATTGGGTGTTTATCTGTGTGGATCTTTTTATGTGTCTGTGTATTAATGTGTGAATACACAAAATGTCTGTGTGTGTGTGTGTGAGAGAGAGAGAGAGAGAGAGTGCTCCTTGAGCGGGAACAGTGATGAGGGGAACTGGGCTCATGGCGATGCAGGGGAGGAAGAAGGACACAAACATGC
>NC_045161.1:2207910-2215410 GCF_900700415.2 Clupea harengus | reverse complement strand
CGACCTCAGGCCTACCTGCGTGTGTGTGTGTGTGTGTGTGTGTGTGTGTGTCCTGTGTCGCCTCCATATATGCACGTGTGTGTTCCAGTGTGTCGTGTGTCCCATTAAAAACCTGACAAAGGTCTTAATTAATTAATTAATTCATATTTAAAAGCCTAATAGTCTGAGTAGTGAATCCATACCATACTACATATTTAAAAGCCTAATAGTCTGAGCATTGAATCCATACCATACTACATATTTAAAAGCCTAAGTGAAAATACTAAGCATCAGAGTACACACATCAGAGCCGTTACATCTGAACCGTGAATTTGAGTTTTCAGAAGTTAAATACCAAAACAGCAGGTCTATTCCACCATATTAGCCAAACACATTTACTGTGCTGATGATACATTTGCATAAGTCACAGACCTGTCACGTTTGACACATCTGAGTAAATAGAGTCTGTCATTGCTCTGACTAATCTCTTGCTTTGATACATTTACAAGCACTATTTACCAAACGCATCGCTTGCAGGTGTTGAGAGCTGGAAAGACAACCCTGCTGGAAAGCATTAGCAAGCCAGGAGCTCAAGTGTTTAACATGCACGAGAGGCACTTACAGGCACCAGCCATTAGCACTAATGTGAAAATAAAACACAACTGCTAGGTGAGCACATATAATGGTAACTTTGAAAAATTGGTCTCGTAGTTGCTAGTTAACAACCATTACGGTGTTTTCATGTTGTGTGTGGACATGTGTGTGGGTGTTATTGTGCATATAAGGATTCATTAAGCAGCTGGTTTATGACTTTGGAAAACAGCAAACATCCTTGCTTGTTCTGTAAACTCTCAATCCTTAACGCACCTACGTAGCTACACAGTGGGCTTACCAGAGCAGACATATCACCTCTCTCACAGCCTGGTTCCAGTGCTCCACACACTGATGCCTGCCCATTGACTTACAGTAATGATACGTCCTGTGGTGGAACACAGCAGACACCAGCCACCTCCATCCATTCAGCGCCCCTTTTTGTGAGCGGATCCAGCCAGCCAGCGCTGGTTCACCTCGTGCCCTTTCATGGTGCGTACCAAGGCAGAGCTTATAGTGCCAGGTCATATTGGCCGTTGTTTCAAAACCCGCTGTGCTGGTGGTGGTGGAGCTCTCAGGGTGCTCGGCTCCTTCGTTTCACCGAGGGCTTGGTGGTGGCGCGGGTGGCGCGGGTGAAGGGGGGCCAGGCATTAACATCCTCAGCAGCCGCCATTGCTCAGTTTTATGGCAAGGTAACGGCTATACCAGTGAACTGAGATCTAATTTAGCAAGCCATTACCTTCCCACAATGATTCATTTACATTCATGTACCACTGGAGGGAGGAGAAGGGCGGGGGGGGGGGGGGGGGGGGGGGGGGGTGAAAGTGATATGGGGGGATAGGGGGATAGGGGGAGGTCACATGATGCTATAACGGAAAAAAAGTGATGAACCTTTGCCGTGCTGACACCTGAGGCATCCAAATGACCCAGTGCACACAGAGCGCATTAGTCTCTCGGCTGGGACGGAGTCGTGTTCAGTAGCAGCAGGGGTTCTGGCACTGTCCCCTGTCCCACGTTCCCATTGTTTTTGGTTCTCCCCGTGAGGGTCTCTTTACTGCACTCTCCTCTGATGTCTCTTTCTCCCACTCTCACCCAAAGTGATGCGGCACACACACACACAGAGATCCCTGTGTCCTGCCACAGCCGACTGTCATGTTTGCAGTCAGACTGAGGACGTCAGGTCACATCTCACTGGGTTTCCAGACCATGTACTCGTTCTCAGAGAATGGATTGAAGGGGGGGGGGTGTTGGACATTTTTTGTGTACCTTCAATTTGTGCACTTTTTTTTTTAGATCATGCCACTGGTTATGAATTTACCTCCAATAAGGCCCAAGGGAAGAGCCCAATCCAGCCATGCACACACAGACACCACTCCCGTCATCATCATCACCATTGAGATCATCGTCATCATCATCATCACTGTCACAGCGGCGCTACACGGGGCAGGCTTTTTTGATTAAGAGTGACCAGGCCACACCGCAATCATCATCCTCTATCTTCATCATCATTAAGATCAGCCTTCCTCTCACCTCTCTCGCGCAGGGCTTTGGGTCCCCCCAGCAGTGGGAGAGTGGAGAGGCCCCGGCGGCCATGATGGATGCACGGACTAACTGTGTCAAAAAAATGTGCCAAGATGATCCCTGGGAGCTAAAGGAAATGCATAATGGCTCTTCGGGTCCCTTCCTCCATTCCTCTCTTTCACAGGTTGTCTTCCTCCTGGGCCCTCTCCCGTCACCTCTGTCTCAGCCCCTGCTGCTGGGTACTCATTAACTTCCAGCCGCTCGGCAGGGTGTGGGGCTTAAAAAATGGAGGCGAAAAGCTCTGTGCTGTATCAAAGTGACAGCAGATTAGGTTCTTGGTCTCTCATTCTGGTGGAAACCCATCAGCATTCGGCAATAAGTGCACCATCGACTGCGAGGGCAAAAAGAAAGCGGTGGCCCCTTGATCATATTTCACTGCTTTCTTTTCTTCTCGACTCTTCTTCTCTTTCTTGCCTCTCCCCTCTCTCTATCTATGTCCTTCTTCCGCACATCATGTCTTCCTACTCTCGCTCAGCTTTCCTCTGTCGCTCAGTCTCTCCCTCCATCAGTCTCTCCCTCCATCTCTCAAATGCTATCTTGGAAGGTGTGACATGCTGCATCAGAAACAGCAGGGACTGTGGGCAGCTCAGGATGCATGCTAAGATGACACACTGACAGCAGTTTTCTGCCAAAACAAATAGGCTACATTACTCTGGCCACCTGGAATAGGGGCATGGGCTCGAAACCTTCAGGGACCTGGAAACCCTGGAGATTCAGGTGGCACATTTCCACTGTGGGGAAAAACCTCAGACTTTTTTGTGTCCATGGCTGGATCGGGGCCGTGGCCCAAACGGGCTCAGTTCGGTCCTAGAGTGGGGAAATGTAAAAACCGATAGGCAGCGTTACTTCGGGTTGCCTAGCGATGGATATGACTTATCAACAGATAAATCAAAACACTGTTTCCAACAATTTCATGACATGTTTAAATGTCGTCTTGAGTTATTTTATGTGTACTGTTGTTAAGCACTGTTTAGGAAATGTCTAGCTTTGATATTGTCTGTTTGCGATCGTCCTCGATATCACATTTCATAATGGAAACAAAAGACAGAGTTCTTAATCGGCCCCCGGTCTTAACTGGAAGAATGTGTTCTTTTCATGCTTATTGTGTTTCATTCCAAAGTGAAGTCCTTTCCGCTATGTATACAACATGTGCTTTTATAGATCAAGATACAGAGCTTCCTTTTTCAATCTATATCATACCCCAATTTCTCCTCCACTCTTTTTCTCTCCTTTTGTGTCTCTCCCTCTCTCTCTTATTTCTTTCACACCCCAGTAGGCTCAATTTTCGATCCTGCAGAACATATAGATAGATAAATAGATAGATAGATGTGTAACTAGACTAAAAAGTTCCTGGTTGACACATTTGTGCTTTTTCTATTGATCTGTGGTGATCGATCTCTGTTAAAAGCGGGTTACTGGGACTCAGTTGCCCTGTTTTCACCCACACACACCATGTTGCCTAGAGACATGCCCTCAATTTGTTCCAGCATCTGATTTTGGAGCATCATGTTGTAGTGGAGTTTTCACTCTTTAACTGTGTGTAAGAATGTGTGTAAGAGCACTGAAGAGAGAGAACCAGAGAGAAAGGGACAGTGAGATTGTATTGTGCAGTTGTGTGTGTGTACTTGAGTGTTTGTGTGTGTGTTCTTGAGTGTTTGTGTGTGTGTTCAATGCAATAATAAGAGACAGGATGAGATTTAGGCTGCTAGCCAAACTTAACATTTTTTAGGTGAATTTTGCCATAGCTATTTTATATACACAAAGGATACGACACAATCATTTTGGTATGAATTAACATGAAAAGCCCTGCGTGGAAAATCCCTGCATCCACACAGATATACAAACACAGAGAGAGAGAGAGAGAGAGAGAGAGAGAGAGAGAGAGAGATCAGATTCATTTTTTAAATGCTCCTTTGGAAAAGACCTGCAACCCAAAGGTTCTTTGGATTTATAAAGAAAAAGAAAATCTAATCTAATTGCCCTACCTGCCCTCAACCGTCAGTAAGCTTCAGCAGACCTGTCACATTCTCCCGCACTCCCGTCTCCCAGGTGGATTTGGAGTAAGATGCTGAGGTGGTTGATAAGGTAGTTTACAGAGACTGGGATCTGGTTGAACAGGACGGATAGCCCTTGCAGATGTCCTTCAGATTGTGTCCTCCCTCATCCGCTCGGATTGTCGCTCTCCGTCACCATGGATCAATAACAGGCACGGCTCTCCCGAGGGCCATATATCCCCCCCCCCTCCCTCCATTCATTTGGGCAGAGCAAAAAAGGGGGAGTTCTCTTTGCTGAGTCGTGGGGGGGGGGCACAATATCATTTATGGGGTTGTTTGAGCCCCCCCATCTCCCTAACCCCCACCCCACCCCCCCCCACACACACATACACAAATAAATCAACAGAGTTTTACTGACTTTCAGTCATAACCTGCCCATTGAATATTGGGTGATCCAATCAACACGATGGTCCAGTTGTATGTGCAGTGTGGTAGAGTGGCTCTGCACGATAAATTAAATTATTGATTTTAAGGAAATGAGGGCATCACATCTTGTTTCAGGGTAAGCTTATTATCAAAGTTATGCACACAACTGTGCATTACACATATATTGATATTTATATACTGAAAAGACAGGATTACTGTCAAAGAATTATCCCCCCCTGGGTGCAGGGAATACATTCTGTCATATTTGCAAATCATAGACAGCAAGGCACAAAGCAAAAGACTGGCAGAAAGATTCCTACCATCTGAAATTATTATTTATGTTTTGTTCAGCCAGACAACTATAGTATTACACCTTTAAATTGTTATTGTTATTGTTGTTATTGTTATGACATTTTGAGGGGTCATCTATGAGATGTATGTTTTTGGACATGAAGGTGATGCAAGTGTGAATTTAATACTATATGACTATAAGACTATATGTTCTATAAATAATTAATGTAACCTATTACACTTCATTTTATTTTCACAAGAATATAAAACTCGGTCTTGCAGAACGTGTGCTTTGCAGCACCTGGTGCTAGCATGCAGTCTATGCACTCACAAAAATGGTAGCTGTATTTTTGTGTGTGTGTGTGTGTGTGTGTGTGTGTGTGTGTGTGTGTGTGTGTGTGTGTGTGTGTGTGTGTGTGTGTGTGTGTGTGTGTGTGTGTGTGTGTGTGTGTGTGTGTGTGTGTGCTTCAGTGATTCCTGAGAAGGATTGTTTGTGGAAATGCAGGACTGAGGATGCACACTTTAAGAGATAAGGATTAGGCTAGCCCACAAGACAGCCTCCCTGATTCCCATTGATTTTCCTGAAGACGCAGTGCTGGCCTGCAGGCCCAACCTCAAACCTGAGCTGTTTATCTCTCGCTCCATAAATGAGAGAGGGGAGAGAGACAGACAGGGGAGAATAGGATGAAACGTTGGGAGGGAAAGGCAGTGGTAGAGGAGGTGGAGAAGGAAGTCAAGAAAAAATGGGGAAGGTTAATCAAAACACGAAGTTTGGCCGTTTTTGAACAGGTTCTGCAGCATTAGGGATGCTTAACCACACATGGACACAGACAGAAGGGTCCAAGACGAGGTGGTCCTTCCATGCTACGGGAGACTAACTCACAGAGAAGATAATGTGCAGCTACACACTGTCAGCACATCGATAAACAAGTTATCTTACATAGTGTCTGGGTGATGGTAAACTGGACCATCACTACAGGAAAAGCTGTTATATAGTGGACGTGTAGTGTAACTAGAGGACAATATTATCCAGTGAGATAAAACGAAATGTAAACTGCAATGAAAGACCAGAGAGGCGGGTTGGTAGAGTTGAGGTGCTGTGTGATTATGTAGAAATATTAACTGAGGGCCATGGATGTACAAAGGACCATTTTGATTTGTTAAAAAAATTTAGTTTTAAATTTAGAAAGTACACTTGCATGAAGAGATCTCAAGTGCAGGGAAATATGCCCATGGATGTGGTCGATGTGTTTGCACTCGAGCTGAAGTCATGATGACCTTGGCGGTCCTGATGCTGGGCTCCCCGAGCGCGGCCGTAAAATTAATGTTCCAAACTTCTCAAATTGAGCCGTGATTTTAAAGGCCAGAGTGATTTACAGGCACCCTCAACAAGGTGTCATCACATTGCCTTCAATAGTTTTTCATGCATAAATGGGTCTTCACTGGTAGATGATGCCAAGCAGATTACACTGTAAATTACTCCTGTCATAGAACAATAGCATCCGGTCTCACGTGTGTATAAAAAAATAAAAATAAATAAATACTGTAAATCACGATAAGATTTACCAAAGCATTGTTACTACTACTATTATTGAAATTATTATTATTACTATTATTGTTATTATTATCACAATTTTTGTCATTTAATATTATTTGTAGTAGTAGTAGTAGTTGTACTAGTAGTAGTATAAGCAGTTGTTGTTGTAGTTGTAGTAATGTTGTTGTTTTCATCGTAGTCATAGGAACAGTAGTAGTGGTGGTAGATGCACATTTTTCTCTGAGGGAGCAGCCATCCAAAGTCATAGCATGTCCTTATGGAATCCAAGGCAGGCAATTTAATCTAATCTTGTCACTCATTCCTTCCACTATACTGTGTTCTCCCCATGTGCGGCCATGACTGTCTTCATGTCATCCATATTAAAACGCCTCATGGGTCATCGCGTCTCCTCGAAAGTAATTAAAATCCTGCAGCTAGTTACCCCGGCCTCCCCCTCAAGTCCGTCGTCCCCTTAGCCACAACACTACGACCCTCAGGGGTGTCCTTCCACTGAGACGTTCACATCAGTGCAATGATTAAAAGACCCGTAGCCACACTGCAAACCATCACAGTCCTCTCTCTAGTCAAGTGGCCAGGATTATCAGGTTAACGGTGTCTTGGCTGCAGGGGGTTGAGGGTTGCTCAAATACGTGAGGAAAGCACTGATATTAAATGTCTCCATCCTCCAGATCCAGATGCCAGATCCCAGCAGGAAGAGAGAGGTTTGACCTAGAGTGATGTTGACACGCCTGTATATGATTCCAGCATGTCAATATTTCCAGAAACAGTAGGAGGAAGTTCTGATTTGGTCTAGAGGAAAGCTTCATGTAACATTCATTTTGACACTCGATCATATGTGAACAGAAGGGGTTCTGCATACATTGCTCAACCCTGCGCATGTTACCTCTGTTAGCCTTTCTGTGAAACATAACCACAGACATTCATCATTATCCTACTTAGGAAATCACTGCCATTTGTGTGCGTCACTTTCAACTATTTGCCCCCTTTTACCCAAATACAGCAGGGGGGTAACAGTGCGTGCGTCACTTTTAACTATTTGTCCCCACCTACCCAAATACAGCAGGGGGGTAACAGTGCGTG
>NC_045161.1:2197910-2200410 GCF_900700415.2 Clupea harengus | reverse complement strand
GAGGAGGGGGCTTCAGCAGCTCCCAGTGAGTCTGCAGACAAAGGAACAAGAGAGGCTGGGCTCCTGCACTGCAGCAGCTACACACCCAACCTACGACACTGACGGAGAGGAACCAGAGGAACCTTTATAGCTCATCTTAGAACACTGAAGGAGAGGAACCAGAGGAACCTTTATAGCTCATCGTAGAACACTGAAGGAGAGGAACCAGAGGAACCTTTATAGCTCATCTTCGAACACTGAAGGAGAGGAACCAGAGGAACTTTATAGGCTCCTCTCAGAAGCACTGACGGACGAAGGAACCAAGAGGAAACCTTTATAGCTTCATCTTACGCAACACTGGCAAGGAGACGGAACCAGAGGCTTTATAGCTCATCTTAGGGACGAGTTTAGTGCTGTCTGAAGCGGTGGCATCGGTGATCATTATTATAATAATTGCCAAGACGACAAAATCTTAAGCAATAAAAACTTCCTTCCGTATTAGTTCTCATGAGGAATAGATTCTGTTTAAGTCCACAACAAATGTAACAATACGCATCCCATTCTCGCAGTAACATGACCTCATTCAGAACATTCTCAAGCCTATCCAGATTATGTTGTATTTTCATATCTTTGACATCTACAAGCCATTGTGGGTCATGTTTTCATTTGATCTGCTCATCAGGACGTGGAGCAACACTCACAGAGTCATTATTTTGCTTTCAGATGGCCCATATGGACGAGTTCTTCTGAGGCATTTCATCATCTGCACGAGCGCTATTTCTCCTCATTTAGAAGGGAAAAAAGCAAAGCTAATTGGGATGTGAGTTCTCATCTGTGACATTTCTGCTCATTAGTGAGGCACTGAGAGCCATGTCTCAAATAGGTCAGCTGACCCTGCCAACTGTGCGCCAGCAAAGTGCTCGTATACGTCTCAGGAAATGTGTGCTCTTCTTGTCCGGGAGCAGTCACTCCGGATCCCATTGCTCCTCGGCTGTCGGGTGCCACCGCTGCATGCATGTGTGGAAGCACTCAAACTCACAAGGTCGTCAGAGAGTGTGAGCAGCACACAGGGACGCGCGCACACACACACACACACACACACAAACAACACACTACCCACACTGTCTTAAATGTAGACACTTACTCACACATCTCCTCTCCTGGGAACGCTGAGGCAGTTTACTGATATAGTGGAGAACCTATTTCTCCCCTTCCCGTTCATGCTGGCACGCTCTCTCTGCATGGCTGCTGACGGGTGGCTTCAGAAGGTGCACAGATCTTCTCCTCCATCCATCTGGAGGCGTTCCACAAAATGACTTATCATCTGTCAACAGAAACGTATCCGCCGGGAAAATTCAGCCTTTAAAAAGCTCAGCGTTGATCACCTCACTGCGTCAATGGAACATATTTGCTGAAACCCCTTATGGCCACCTCTTCTTGGAAGAAGAAGCTTTTTTTTTAAATATGCATGCCGCTTGCATTCCTACTGTTCATTCAGACTGGCTTGGGAGAGTCTGAGGGAATCGTGTTGAAAAACAACAGACTTTATTCTAATCCTTCCCTTCAGTCATCTAGAGAGATCATTAACTTTGAAAAAAAAAAAACAGCAGTCTGATCATTTTTGCCCTATATGTTGTGTGTACATCGTGCCTGTGTTCATTGGTATTCTCCTGTTAGGGGATGTTACACAATTACATATGCTTACATGTGCAACCCCCCCCCCCCCCCCCCCCGCCTCAAAGTACAGAACACACACACACACACACACACACACACACACACACACACACACATACTCACGCAATGCTTTTCAAAAATCCTTTTTCAAATATCAGACCACTTCTAGTAACAGGTTTTGGACCGGCTTGATCTTAGCTAACCTTTGCTAATTGAAGGTTAATTAAGGGGTCAATTCAGTGTTTTTCATGTTGGTAAATACTGTGACATATAGCTACTATTAAGTTAATGCTATGAAATGCACTGTAATGACACATACATTATTCATATTAATAAATGAAGTATTAAATACATGGTAATAAAGTGGAGCCTCACTTGTCATCTGTAAAATGAGATGTTTATGTATTATTCCCAGTTTTGAGTTGAGATGCCCTATGTGTGTTTGTCCTCTCAATGCTGTCTGCTTTTCTCTCAGGTCTCTGAGTCCCTGGTGTCTCTGCTGGCTGTGTGCTGTGCCAGACTAGAGGACACCTTCACAGCCGTCTGCGTGGGACCTTGGGAGGCTGGGAGTGTGAGGGAGCGCGGGGGGACATCTGTGTCCGTCACAGCCGCGTCAGGGCGGAACGGTGCGGAGGACTCCCATCACAGCCCAGCGCAGCCCAGCGCAGCTCTGGCCAACTTGTCCTCTGTCTCCCTGAGCTAACTGGCTTAGCGCCTGCTTGCTTATCCCCTCCCACACTACAGAGGAGAGCAGAGGACAAGCACACAGGCAAACAGAGGACACACACGTGTGTGTATTTCTCCAATTCCTTCACTGGATTGATTGTGCAGTTCTTTATTTCAA
>NC_045161.1:2170410-2195410 GCF_900700415.2 Clupea harengus | reverse complement strand
GACAAGTACAAACTCACAGCCAACAATGGGACAGCGGCAGCGGTTCGACCAAAAAAAAAAACAGGCTTTCAACCGGTTAGTTCAAAAGACTTCATTTAGTCTTTAATCTTAAAAAGAGGGCTTCCAACGGCATTCTCTTGTGAAAGACTGCATGAACAATGGGAAGACAAGAATGAAGCAGCTCGGTACAAGAGCTTTTCTTCCCTGAAACTCTGCTCAATCCTCGGAGTTCATTTTCCCACATAGTGACAGGTTGCATGGTGACTGTATTTGGCCGGCACTCAAAGTAACAGGCAGCGTGTCATTTGGCTTGGCTTCAGAGGAAGAAAGAGAGAAAGAGAGCAAGAGAAAGTGAGAGGAAGGGAGGGAGGGAGGGAGGGAGGGAGGAAGGGATGAAAACCTGCTTTGTGCCCGGTGAACGACCTCCACTTCTTCCTCTCCTCTACCTCCCTCTCTTCCCCTTTTGGTGCAGTGACATCATCCCAAGCTCAGGTTGTCCCTGCTCAGCCCTAGGCCAGTGCATTCTAGCTGTGGCCCCCTCTATCACTGCTTTCCATTAAATCCACTGCCTCCCATAATCTTTATTTGGGTTCTGCCATACCTCTTCACAGAGGATGCTTCAGGCATTAGTTGACCCCGTCTCTCTCGCTATCTCCCGCTCTCTCTCAGACCCTGCTGTCTTTCTTGTCTTCTGCTCTCACTCTCTCTCTCTCTCTCTCTCTCTTGCTCCATCTTTTTTCCTTCCCTCTCTCTCTCCCTCTACTGATGTTTGTGTGAGGTCTCTCGTTTGTGTGTTTACCATTCCCCCCCACATACACACACTCACACACGCACGCACTTCTCTCAATCAATCCTCTACCCTCCGACTGGCTCTGAGTTAGGTGGTGTTTTTCAGAGGCGGCTGTAGTGATGCTGCTGAGTGTTTGATGTGTGGGAGCTGAGCTTAGTGGACTTTCTCTATGATCCTGCCCCTCAGTGTGTGTGTGTGTGTGCTCAGAAAGCAAAATGTGTGCTGTAGTTGTGTGCCTGGGCCTGTATGACAGTGTGTGTGTGTGTATATATGTGTGTTTGTGTGTGTGTGTTTGTGTGTGTGTGTGTTTTATGTGTGTATGTGTGTGTGTGTGTGTGTGTGTGTGTGTGTGTGTGTGTGTGTGTGTGTGTGTGTGTGTGTGTGTGTGTGTGTGTGTGTGAAAGAGAGAAAGAGAGAGAGAAAGAGAGAGAGAAAGACAGATAGAGTATGAGAAAGAAAGAGAGATTGTGTGTGTGAGTCAGTGTGTGTGTGTGTGTGTGTGTGTGTGTGTGTGTGTGTGTGTGTGTGTGTGTGAAAGAGAGAAGGAGAGAGAGAGAGAGAGAGAAAAAGACAGATAGAGTATGAGAAAGAAAGAGAGAGTGTGTGTGTGTGTGAATGTGTGTGTGTGTGTGTGTGTGTGTGTGTGTGTGTGTGTGTGTGTGTGTGTGTGTGTGGGTGTGTGTGGGTGTGTGTGTGTGTGTGTGAAAGAGAGAAAGAAAGAGAGAGAGAGAAAGACAGATAGAGTATGAGAGAGAAAAAGCTGTGCCATTTCGGCTGTGTATGTTTCACAGTGTTTCTTTCTTCTCCTTTTCAGACTTGCCTGCCTTTCCTTCATCCATTACAAAGATAGTCTGAAATGGTTCATTCTTGTGTAGTGGCCCTTGGTCTGGGCTGCATGAGAGGTGCTGTTGATGTTAGAGAACCACTTACACAACGTTCCGCTTAAATGACTGCCCAAATGACCCCTGCAAAGTTTATAGCACATAGTGGAGTGGAGATAAGTAATGAATCTGTTCACCTAATCTGAGTGATTTCAGCCACTGTGCAGGTATTTCTGCCAGACACCTCTCTTTCTAAAGGTGTCCACTCTTGCCTGAAATGCATTCATAGCCCACAGCAAAGCCTACCTCAGTGTGGCTGATATATTGCTCACACCTTAATCCGCTTTTGGTCCATCACAATCCCTCTTAAATGATAACACAAGTTGCCTCCCCCCCCCCCACAAGGTTTCACCGTGACTTTAATTCTTGTTTGTTTTCTAACCCCCATCCTCCACCGCCACCACCTCACAGGCCTTCTTAAACTCTCTTGTGACATGTGTTTTCATGTGATAAGAAGAGTGTTTCCCTGTATGCATTGGAGAATAATTGAATCGACACGGCTGCCTCGCCGCCGACTGTTTCTCCGTGTGTGTGTGTGTGACAGTGTCTGCCTCAGCTGAGCCCCCTGATCTTAGCGCTTCCCGGCCCGCCGCCGAACCTCTGACCTCGGAGGGGAAAATACATGTAGGTGCACAAGCTCGACCCGCTTCTGACCGCAGGGAGCGTCCCCGTCTCACATCCGCGCTGAACCCCCTCGTTATGAGATGTGAAAACAGACGGCCACATGCCGCTACATGCATGTAATGCGTACGGGAGCGGGAGAGGGGATGTGACATGGCCTATGTGACACCCACCACAAAGGGGCATCCGCCAATGGGCCGACTGCCGCCTGTGATGTGATGTGATGGGGTCGTGACCGTTGCCGCGGCCACGTGACTCTGATGGGTGCTGTGCCTGGCTCAGATTCAGTCAGACTCTGCTAATTAGCCGGAGCGTGTCAGTGGACCTTTGGGTGGGGTGGGGGTGGGGGCTGAGATGCCTGGGGGTGTTGGGTAGTGCTGGCACTGGACCTCAGCTCAGGCAGCTGGAAGCTGATGTGTCCCTCCCTCCCTCCATACATACATACATACATACATACATCTGCTGCCTGGTGAGGCTCTCCTCTCCTCTCCACTCTGCTCCACTCCACTCTGCTCCTCTCCACTCTGCTCCTCTCAGCACTGGGGAGAGGGAGGCTGCTTTACGCTTTGGTGCACACTGGCAGAGTAGAGGCAACGGCACAGTACGGCTCCATCCCCCTGCCATTACCCGTGGGTGTGTGTTGGTGTGAGAGAGAGACGGGGAGAGAGAGAGAGAGAGAGGGGGGGGGGGGGGGGGGGGCAGTTAGTGCAGGCAGGGAAATAGAGCAAGAAAGCTCCAATATTCAGAGAAAGGCCATGAGAGACAGTGTGGGGAGAGAGGGAGAAAGAGTGAGGGCCAGAGAGGAGGAGAGGAGAGATGGAAAAAGGCAAAGAGAGAGAAATGAGAGAGTGAGAGAGGGAAGAGTGTTAGTGTAAGGATAAAGAAAGATTTGGGGCAAGGATGCTCCAGTACAAAGAGAGAGGGCATGCATGATAGACAGTATGGGGGAAAGAGGGAGAGGTAGAGAGGAGGAGAGGAGAAGACAAAGAAAGATGAGAGAGCGTGAGAGAGATGTGGAGAGATGCAGCAGAGGTTCCATCTGAAGAGCAGCTCCAGTGTCCTGGCAGAGCAGAGGGGTGAGGATCTCTTTGAGTGTGAGGGAGAGTCGGGTGTACTGCAGAGGGGTGAGGATCTCTGTGAGTGTGAGAGAGAGCTCCAGTGTCCTGGCAGAGCAGAGGGGTGAGGATCTCTTTGAGTGTGAGGGAGAGTCGGGTGTACTGGCAGAGCAGAGGGGTGAGGATCTCTGTGAGTGTGAGGGAGAGTCGGGTGTACTGGCAGAGCAGAGGGGTGAGGATCTCTTTGAGTGTGAGGGAGAGCTCCAGTGTACTGGCAGAGCAGAGGGGTGAGGATCTCTGTGTGTGAGGGAGAGCTCCAGTGTCCTGGCAGAGCAGAGGGGTGAGGATCTCTGTGAGTGTGAGGGAGAGTCGGGTGTACTGCAGAGGGGTGAGGATCTCTGTGAGTGTGAGAGAGAGCTCCAGTGTCCTGGCAGAGCAGAGGGGTGAGGATCTCTGTGAGTGTGAGGGAGAGTTGGGTGTACTGCAGAGGGGTGAGGATCTCTGTGAGTGTGAGGGAGAGTCGGGTGTACTGCAGAGGGGTGAGGATCTCTGTGAGTGTGAGGGAGAGTTGGGTGTACTGGCAGAGCAGAGGGGTGAGGATGTCTTTGAGTGTGAGGGAGAGCTCATACTGGCAGAGCAGAGGGGTGAGGATCTCTGTGAGTGTGAGGGAGAGCTCCACTGTCCTGCAGAGGGGTGAGGATCTCTGTGAGTGTGAGGGAGAGCTCCAGTGTCCTGCAGAGGGGTGAGGATCTCTGTGAGTGTGAGGGAGAGCTCATACTGGCAGAGCAGAGGGGTGAGGATCTCTGTGAGTGTGAGGGAGAGCTCCAGTGTCCTGGCAGAGCAGGGGGGTGCGGATCTCTGTGAGTGTGAGGGAGAGTCGGCCGTGGGATTAGCACTGATCCGCTCGCCCCTCCCCACCCAGCCCACATCCTCCGCGCGGCGCGGCACCAGCCAGCCAGCCATGCCAGCGCTCCAGAGCCAAGCATGAGAGAGGAGCTCAATCCGCACTGCGCCAGGTGCCACACAAAACACACAGCAAAGCTTAGAGCTCACAAGCACATGGCACATCTATCCGTGTCTGGATGCCCTTCACCCACATACGACTGGTTCTGGCCAGAACAAACTAATACCCACAGAACTGCGCCCCTGTAATGTGTATGTGGTGCAATAGACATGAATAAGTGATTGAAACGCCAATATTTTAATCATAGTTGCTTTAGTCATTGGAATGATGAGCAAAACGTAGATCAATAATTGACATGGATCAGCCTTAGAAAATATATTATTCATGACAGTCTTCGATGACTTACATGAATTGAGCTGAACTTTTTGCAAATTTAATGAAAGTGTCAAACCTGAAGCAGAGTCGTGTGCTGGCCTCTCACCACTGGCATTTGTCAAGCACAGCAATAACCGAGTAGAGGAGTGGAGGGAAATGTATTTCTCATTATTTCTCATTTTTTCTACCATACCCCTCTCTCTCTTTCCACTCCAATTAAGTTATCGACTGTTTTCTCTCTTTCTCCTTGCGATTCCTCACTGTGTTGCTTTTTCTCTGAAATGTTTTGTCGGGGGGGCGGGGGCGGGGCTGTGATGAATTGAGGTTGTTTGTGAGAGCTGTAAGCATAAGTGAAAACACTCACACACACATACATACACACACCTCATGTTATAGTGGTTGAGGTGGCAGTCCAAATGGAGACAAGAGAAGCTGCCTTTCCAAACGGCACAAAGAGCGCTTTCCTCTCTCACAGAGACAGCATCTGCAAGGCCATCCATGCATGAATGCTCACTGCAGCAGCACTGAACAATCTGTGTCTGTCTTTTGCACACATTGGCATTGTTTCATCAAGGAGAGGGAGAGGGAGAGAGAGAGAGAGAGAGAGAGAGAGAGAGAGAGAGAGAGAGAGAGAGAGGGAGAGGGAGACAGAGAGAGAGAGGGAGAGGGAGAGAGAGAGAGGGAGAGAGAGAGAGAGAGAGAGAGAGAGAGAGAGGAGAGGGAGAGGGAGAGGGAGAGGGAGAGGGAGAGGGAGAGAAAGATGTCTTGTAAATAGCCCAGCTGCTTGTCTTCCAGGCTTGTCTTTCAGGTTTATTTGCAGAGAGCTTGACAGAGTGTGTCAAGGGGCACTTTTGCTGAGGTAATGTTCCCCCGTGTGATGGTTTTCTGTCATTTGTCTTTGTGATGTTAAATGGATATAATGTTGAGACGCAGTCATCTCTCTGAAAGGCATCTTATCCATCTTTTCAGCGCTGCGTATTGACTCCTGTCGCTTTGTATTTGCATGGCGACGTGACGGAGGTAATGCTATTAGTACACCTTGAGCCTCAGCACAGCGACCTCCGTAATTAAAACGGCCCTAATGACAGCTATTGCCCCTGCACCCTCTGGGTAAATGGATGATAATAATATGAAATTGAATCTGGCCAGAGATGAATGGGGTGGGGGGGGGGGGGGGGCACGGATTTGCTTATCAAAAAGCAATCATTCAGCTTAATCTAAACGCTGTGAGGCCTCTTTAAAGGCTGAGATCACGGCTCCAGCGGTGTTATAAGGAGGCCCTAGCCACGGCTCCAGCAGTGTTATAAGGAGGCCAACGGCTGTGAGATGTTTGAGGGAGAGACGAGGCTGTGGTCTGCAGAACGGAGACACTTTGCTCAAATCTGTCACTAAATAGTAGATTGTCCACATATACTGCAAACGGTTAACTCCATTACCTTGTATTATGCTTTCCCTGCACTGGAGAATGGGAGCCACAATTATAACTCCATATATATCTTGCTTCATTTCACTCTGATACAAAACTGACATTTGATGGGGATGCATATTTGATAAGAAGTTTTGTTTCATCAATGTTCATTTCATTGTTATGGAACTGCAGTCAATTCATTTAATCAATACTATTTCCTGGAACTCAACAATCAAGTCAAATAAGTGCAACTTGATATATATATATACTATTCAGGCTCTGTGCAGGAAATAACACAGTTCCAAATTGGTCAAACATAGAATATTATATTAATAACCTGAACAAATTTGAAAGCCAGACACAGTCATTTTAGATATTTTTCGTATTGGCCCATGGTTACATTTGATGATTTTCCTTTGGTTCGATTCATTTCAGTCTGTTTCATTTCTACAGCACCATGAACCACCAGCAGTCTCTCAGGGCATGAGCACTTCCCAGCAGCAAGGTCAAGGCAACAACAACGACAAGGAAAAATGGGCTTTAACCAGGAAGAAGCCTTGAGCAACAACCTGAAGCCAGCCTTGAAGAGACAAAGGGGGACTGAAAAGTGACAGTGTGAGGGATGAAAAGAGGCGAATGCCACCAGTCTTACATACACATAACACATAGTATGGACACAAGCATGCTGATCATAGGCGTTCCTCCTTCCTTGATACATTACTTTAGTCCAGCATGCCCTCTGCCACCAATTAAGTAACTGTAAATACTTAAATGTGCGGCTTTAAAACTATAAATGCATTTAGAGGTAAAAGGATTAAAAGACATCATTAATGTGTGTCATATGCATCATTTTGTTGCATATGGGTAATGAATACATTTTGGGCCAGTAGTGACTTTGTTTTGGCCTTTACAGTTCCACTGGTCTGCCTACATGACCTATGTTACAATCACAACACATCTGAGGGAACTTTACAGTTCCACTGGTCTGCCTACATGACCTATGTTACAATCACAGCACATCTGAGGGAACTTTACAATTCCACTGGTCTGCCTACATGACCTATGTTACAATCACAGCACATCTGAGGGAACTTTACAATTCCACTGGTCTGCCTAAATGACCTATGTTACAATCACAACACATCTGAGGGAACTTTACTTTGAGTAAGCTTCACTCACGCTAGCTCCATCTACTTGGTCTAATGGATGGCCCAGGCACTGGAATGAAACAAAGGATTAAACAGACATAACATTTTGAAGAGAAGTATATTAGTTCCTTTGTGACAACACAGTATTACACCAGACTAATGTATACATGATAACTGTTATATTGAATTATAATAGAACTGTTTGATACATTTGGATATTTCTGGAATACATGTTATCAATTTGACATATAAAGTCAGGATACAGATTTATCTATGCTTCATTGAAGTTGAGGTCTGTATTCAGTTAGTTACATTTTTGTGTAATGTACCATTGTAAATATAGGAACATCACTCCATCATATAGTATCACTAAGATATTGTCTGATATCTGAGTGAATGCTGCAATATTCCACACATTAGATCATACTGGAATATAATATATTTGCTCTGCTTTCCTGCATCAAGACATAGTTGTGAATCTTTTCTTATGAAACCCATTCTATTTGCCATAGCGATCTAAATCCTAAATTCTTAAATGCTCAAAGCTTACTTGCCTACAGTGATATTGAGGTACCCTAAGAGAGCTCTAATAGTGGCAGTAGCTGTCAACGCGACACAGTTCCACTCCACGTCAGGAAGTTACATAATTTATAGTTTTTGTCTTTGAAGCCAATGCGCCGTGCGAAAGCAGGTCACTGTCGATTTCGAATATGTGTGTAGAATTTGAAGAAACGCCAAAAAGCAACCCTCTGATATTGCAACAGTACAGATTCGGAGGAGATACCGATGACGGGACAGTAAAGTTACACTAGTAGGCACCGCACACTGCTGTCTGCTCTGCTCGTATAATTTCCAGCCAGCGGGGGTGTGGTTTTGACATCACTATAGCGCCAAACTGTAGTACAGCATTAGCGAGGCTGGCGGTCTGTCTCAGACATCCAGTCTCGGAGAGGGCGATTTTAACACGCGTCACATTATTTTGTACTGTCAAACAACATCTCATCACCAGCTATAGGATTTCTAAACAACATACGCAAGCAGGACCTTTTCGCAGTAACCGACTTTAAGGTACGTTGAGAGCGCATTCCCACTTTTCAGTTGTCTGTCTCCATACAACGTCTGTCTCGACTTTCTGCATGCTGCGCTCAAGTTGGCAAGCGGTCGGTCACGCTTAGTAAGTAATTCATTCGCATGTCGTATCGTATTAAGGTTCATTTATGCTATAGAGGGCTATACGAGCAGACCTTTCGTTAAGAATGTGGTCAAACTGATTTCATGTGATACCTCGCTGGATGATATCAGTGATTAGACATTACACCCACATGTTCCAACATTGCTGTCCTCCATATTGAAATGAATGCTGATAAGCTCCTTAAATATTGCCATTCCATTGCTATATTGGGAATATCTTGAATAGTAATAATAATGATGATAATAATAATAATAATAATAATAATAATAATAACAAAGCATTTTGACCTTTACTTTTTCTATGTTTTAGGTGCTCAGGAAATTTTATATCAACAAGACTATGCCTAACTGTCTGACTGAGGTGTGCCCTTGAGTCTGGACAAAGTTGGTATTCTTTGCCTAAACATTCTTATGAGTAGACAAAGTGCCAGTTTTCCAGACTAGCCGGGCATCACGCCACAGTCTGGTGATCACTGTCCTGAGACGACAGCGAGTCCCTCAGCGACCCTCTCATCATTCCAAGGTGCTATGGTGACCGCCACTGACTGTTAGCGTGACCACCGGACTACGCAGACTACACAAATCTCCAGCAATCCCACCTTTGAGCTTTGACTGTTTTAAAAGTGAACAGTGTGGCGGACCAAAACCAGGACGTCACATAAACGGCCTGTTCCCCCCCGGCCCCCGCCCCCGGCATACAGTGCTGTTTCACACTTCTAATCACACATGGGCAAAAAAACTCAACAAATGCAAAATCATTCTCAGGACTTATCCCAGCGACTGATCGAGTGAGTCACGTGGGAATTTCAATTTGTGGCTGATTTGTGGCTCTTTGGTGAGAGAAACAAGCAGAATCGAAACGTGTGCCGTACTCACACCAGTGCCAGATCTCGTGTGTGTGTGCCAGACCCAGATCATGGCTTCCGACAGCTTCCAGTACAGGGCACTATTTGAGTACAAACGGGAGCGCGGAGATGACATCTCCCTCCAGCCCGGAGACATCCTTACCGTCAACAAGGTGTCCCTGCTCACGCCTGACTACCAGGAAGGGGACGAGCAGAGACCCAAAGGGTGGCTGCACGGTACCAACGAGAGGTCCAAGGAGAAGGGCGACTTCCCCGGGACCTTTGTGGAGTATGTGGGGTTGGTGCACGTCAGTTCCCCTGCCACCAAACCCTGGACCAGGCCTGTCCCTCCAACTCCAGCAGGGGCCCAGGCTCCCGTGGGCCCTCCGCCGCCTGGGGCCCCAGCGTCAGGAGGTGAGTGAGGCCCCCAACACGTGCTCATCATGTTAGCGAGGGCAACCCCCCGATCTGTTGCATGTTATGGAGTAAAGATCTGGTTAATATTACAGTTCATGTGAGTAAGCAGCCTTAATCACAGCTGGCTAGTGGAAAGGGCCTTTTGTTCGTCATGGCAACCCGTATGAATGGCATGACAAGCGATCAGACAGGAGGTGGGGAACCAGCGTTAGAGTTAGACCAGAGGGTCTCCGAGCTGTTGACTGACTTGTCATCAGTAGTGGCAGAGGCTGAAGGCAGTCCTTTGAGCTGGTCCTGATTAGAACCAGTCATGTTCCGTTGTGAGGGGAGCGATGAGAACTCTCTCAGTTTAAGTCAAATTTCATTGTTTTGGGATGAAGGGTCTGGAACCATGCCCTTAACCAGCTATGAGGTTATTTCAAGCTATTTCTTGTCCGCTGTGTGTCGGAGTTGTGAGTCGTCAGCATCTTGCCTCATCAGCACTTCTACTGACAGCTATTTGAATTTGAGATGGACATTGGCAGCAGCAGGTGGCTTGTCTGTGAACTGGCAGCATACCATATTCTGTAAGACAAAGCAACGATTGTTATGACATTACCAGTAAGAAACATTAGCCTGTTACAGCAGCTGGAGTAAAGGCCATTGTATGAAACATGTTTAAATATGCTTGGTCATGATGAAGGCTAGTCTATTTGTTTCATATTAGTAGGCTAGCTAACATTTCACACAACACCATTGATTTGGAAACAGCTCGTGTAGGCGACGGTATCAATAATAGTAGGCCTATGAAACATTTCAAAGCCAAACTGGGAAACCAATATAAGTGTCTAATGACGTTAGCTTGTTATGGTATTACTGTCAAGCATTTTTCTTTATTTCTATTTCTTGATCATTTTATAGCTAGCTTAATTATCATGCTACATACCATAGAGCTATGTATTGTAACGTGTAAGGTGTTAGCGAAGCTCCTGCGTTGCTTAGATAAGAGACTGGGTGATCCCAGCATGCTATGCAGCAAAAACGTGTGTGAATGTTAGCTTTGCTGTCTGTGTCATGAGTTTAGCCCTGTATTAGTGTAGTGTTTTTGCCTACCTTCAGTGTATTCTAGTAAGTAGACTGCTTGCAACCAGCTGTCATGATGCTCACAGAACCCAGTGACGCTACACTGTTTTGACTCTCTAGATAATATGATTATGAAGTATTATTCATCAAGCAATGCATTTTAATATGAAAGCTCCAAATCTATCAATAATGTAATTTTGATACCCCCCCCCCCCATTACGTTATAATGCTTTTTAAACCCTAGGTTCAGCCCTGTCTGTAACCAACAAGAACAGCCTTAGCAATGTAATTTATGTCTGTGTGTGTGTCGGAGGGTGTTTACAGCAGAAACAGCTCTGACAGTTTTCAGAACTAAAATCCAGAATACTAAACATCAAGGACCATCAATGGTGGAGAAAAAAACTGAACGCGCCCTTTTTTGTGACAGAAAGCTTGAAATGACCTGCTTCCCTTGTTTATGAGACTTGTTATTTGGCTGTGTTGATGTGTTGTGTGTGTGTGTGTGTGTGTGTGTGTGTGTGTGTGTGTGTGTGTGTGTGTGTGTGTGTGTGTGCGTGTGTGTGGTGGGTCTGGTTTGTCAGGCACAGGGAGGCTTGGTGCATGGTCTGTATGTGTGGGTGTCCACATGCTAACTGGGTCACACCGCTAGCTCAGCTGGCTCAAGACTGCTGTTCTCTCTAATTGTCTGGCATTCTTGAATATTTTATGGTGGCGAAATTGGTCTGTTTATGTTCTTTATTCACACACAATCCTCTTTTAGAGGTCTTGCTTTGTCTCTTTTTGTTTTTGGCTAAGGAGTACAGACGGTGATAAACAAGTCTCAAGCCTTCCTCCTTAGAGGAAAGAGGGAAAGATTGGTCTGGTCATGAATTATTGATCGCTGGTGCACAGGGTGGCTGACACACTACACTCAGCTCTCATCTCAAAACAGTGTGGGAACTGGGCTCTGAGGCATTTTTTTCACATCATAATCCTGTATACGTGCTAACAGGCACTCTCGGACATGAGAAACATCACACGTCCTCTGCTCCTCGGCTGTGGATCCAATGGACTCTCAGCTACAGAGTCACTGCAGAACCATGGGTTGGGTCCAAAAGCTGTCTTTTCTGTCCCTCCTTCTCTCTTCTCTCATCTTCTTCTTCTTCTTCATCTATCATTCCAGTGTTGGGAATGGAGCGAGTGTGGATTAAGTTAGGGATTCCCAGAGAGGTCCTCTCCCCTTTGATTGAATCCTAGGTGCTCCATGAATGTCAGATGAAAGAGATTAGACGGCATGTATTATTTATGCCATTGCCCTGGCCCCTATGCTTTCTCACTCCTGGGTTCGCTGGATCCACCGTTAACCAAGTCAACGAGCCATTTTGAAGACGCCTGGTCACAAGGAATTAAAATCAGCACCACTCATCATGTTCCTTTAATCATGGCTATAGCACAACACAGACTGGCAGCAGCTTGTTAGAGTAAATGTTGTTCTGTACTATTAGAAAGGGTCTCCACCTTGGATTGTGGCTTTCCCCATAGGGCCGTCAATTAGCAGCGCCTGGGGCTTACTGATGACAGCAGATAATGAATGCAAAGCGATTAGCTCCATACATAGGCTGTATGGGAGGAGCAGAATTACCTAATCACAGTTCACAGCTAAGATAATTAGGTGATCATACAGTGGTTTTGGTCTACGGCAGGTAACAAGATGTGAGCCACATCCAGCAATTTGAACTTATTTGTGGTGATCTCATTCCAAATCAGAAATATAACCTGCTTAGCTTAATAAGGTGATTCCAGAATAGTATAAGAATAGTATTGCCATACATGAGACTCTCAAAGACCTTGAAGTGTTGTCATGTTAGAGCTCGATTGGAACCTGGAGCCATCCAAACGTGCTAGTGCCAAATAAATGCAGGAGGCTTTGGGGAATACATTCCTTAGTAGAGTCAGTCAGCTATGATCAAGATCATGGGTGTTTGAATTTGTTGTACAGGAACCTCTGACTCTACTTTGGCATCCATGTTGCCGACACGTTTGAATCCATTGACGTGTCGGTGTCCAGAATGGAGGTCTGGCCCGGCCAGACAGCCTCCCCTGTCAGTCTGTGTGGTACTCAACCATCTGTCCATCACTTATCCTTCTGCCCAGTGACACCCTCCTGACTCACCAGAGCCCCAGCCCACATCATGTGTCCTTTCTCCCGTCCGCTGCTGCTGGTCAGACCGCTGGGTTCTGTCACGGTTCACTACTGTGCGGGGCCCAAACATAGAATGAGAATATGACTTGTACCCCCCCCCCCAAGAAACACACAAACACACACACACACCACAACCACACCATCAACACCAAAGACTAGTAATGAAGGAGAACAGCACACATTTTGTGGATCAAAGCCATCCAGGGCAGCAGTGCCTCATGGGTACTGGTGTGCTTAGTGAGGGCTGTGTGTACTTGTGTACTTGTGTACTATCCTACAGGCCTGCCTTAGTGAGGGCTTCGTGTACTTGTGTACTATCCTACAGGCCTGCCTTAGTGAGTGCTGTGTGCACTTGTGTACTATCCTACAGGCCTGCCTTAGTGAGGGCTGTGTGTACTTGTGTACTTGTGTACTATCCCACAGGCCTGCCTTAGTGAGCGCTTTGTGTACTTGTGTACTTGTGTACTATCCAACAGGCCTGCCTTAGTGAGGACTGTGTGTACTTGTGTACTATCCCACAGGCCTGCCTTAGTGAGGGCTGTGTGTACTATCCCACAGGCCTGCCGTAGTGAGTGCGGTGTGTACTTGTGTACTATCCCACAGGCCTGCCTTAGTGAGTGCTTCGTGTACTTGTGTACTTGTGTACTATCCCACAGGCCTGCCTTAGTGAGTGCTGTGTGTACTTGTGTACTTGTGTACTATCCCACAGGCCTGCCTCAGTGAGCGCTGTGTGTACTATCCCACAGGCCTGCCTTAGTGAGTGCTGTGTGTACTTGTGTACTTGTGTACTATCCCACAGGCCAGCCTGTTCCTGCAGCATACTGCTCCTCTGTGAATCAGCAGACGGTCCAGTCAATGTCCAATACGCATGAGCTGAATATCCTAAATGCCTTGTTTTTATGAGATCAGCCAACTCCATTTCTCTCTCTCTCTCTGCCCTTTCTTTTTCCATAATGCTGCAATCCCACCCTTTTGCCTTCTCCCCTCCCTCTTGTTCTCTCTGTTCTCTTGCTCGTCTCCATTCTGTGCCGAGGCATCCTCTGCCTCCTGCTCGCCTACATGCCCTTCTGAGATCGTAAAGAGCTCTTCTTCCACTGACTGACTTTTTTCCTCCCTGCTTGGTATTATCCCAATCTCCAATTATTTTATTCCAAGGCGAGGGTTCGGCTTCATCCATCATGTTGTGAAGTCCAACCCATTTGTTTGCAGTAAATGCTACAGGCATCATCTGGCCTGTCTACCCCCATGGCCTATAAATCTGTAATAAACAGGCTCTGCCATGCTGTGATGTCAGGAGCCGAGAGCAGCTCATTAGCTGCTGCTGGTTACCCTTCCCTCTCTCTCTCTCTGTAGCCCTGCTTAGCTCCACATATCAAACACTGGGCGGGTCGATGCCAATCAGCTCGGGCATTAATTGAGCTCGACTTTGACATCCGCTTGATCAGAAGGAAGTCTGCAAAACCCTGACAGCTTGTTGTTGTTCTGGTGACTGCGTTAAGCCTCCCCTACACCCAGTCAGGCTGTGATGATGAGCGGTGGTCACTGTAGTTGATGTCCACTGATCAAGAGGGAGCGCGGGGGGAGAAACTAATAGAGTGGAGCCAAGAGGTGCTGAGGCAGTAGAAGAAGGGACTGTGACCCCCCCCCCCCCCCCCCCCCCGCTCTGATTGCTCTGAGAACGGCCCGATGGGCGCTTACCTTCAGATCGATGCGCTTAGCCGCAGCCAAATGAACAGGCTATGCAAATTGCCTCATTTGTTCCTATTTTGAGTTTGAAAAGGCTGGGTGTGCAGGGCTGGGCTGGGCTCTGCTGCAGAGGCGAGAGAGAGAGAGAGAGAGAGAGAGAGAGAGCAGCAGCAGTAGTCTCCTGTCTGTACTCTACTCTCTCTACCCTACACAAAAAAAAAACAGCGTGAAAAAGACAGACAGACATGAACACAAAGAGAATCTAGAGTGCCAATGTATATTGCTTAGCAAAGGCAGAGGCTCTTTTTGATTTCATTGTCACTAAACAAAGGACATAACTTTCTTCTGCCAGTTTTTTCTTGTCTTCAAACTTTCTCACCCTTCTTCACCCTTAACCCCCTTCTCCTTAGTTACCCCCCTGGGTAATCCCCCCAGGCGGAGTCTGTCTGTCCCCCGCCATCACCCCCCTCTCTCTCTCCTGTTCTTATTCCTCGTTGACAGAGGAGTGCCTGTGCTGCTGATGGCTCAGCGTGCGACACATGTAGGCCTTCATGGACAACAGCCTTACATAAAAGCGCTTGCACTGTGTGTCATTAGTTCTGGAGGTATGAGATCAGGCCTGGGCAGTACATGTGTGTCATTAGTTCTGGAACTGTGAGATCAGGCCTGTGCAGTAAATGTCTGCATTAGGTCTGGAGGTATGAGATCAGGCCTGTGCAGTACATGTGTGTGAGATCAGGCCTGTGCAGTACATGTGTGTCATTAGTTCTGGAACTATGAGATCAGGCCTGTGCAGTACATGTGTGTGAGATCAGGCCTGGGCAGTACATGTGTGTGAGATCAGGCCTGTGCAGTACATGTGTGTGAGATCAGGCCTGTGCAGTACATGTGTGTGAGATCAGGCCTGTGCAGTACATGTGTGTGAGATCAGGCCTGTGCAGTACATGTGTGTCATTAGTTCTGCAGGTATGAGATCAGGCCTGTGCAGTACATGTGTGTGAGATCAGGCCTGTGCAGTACATGTGTGTGAGATCAGGCCTGTGCAGTACATGTGTGTCATTAGTTCTGGAACTATGAGATCAGGCCTGTGCAGTACATGTGTGTGAGATCAGGCCTGGGCAGTACATGTGTGTGAGATCAGGCCTGGGCAGTACATGTGTGTGAGATCAGGCCTGTGCAGTACATGTGAGAGATCAGGCCTGTGCAGTACATGTGTGTGAGATCAGGCCTGTGCAGTACATGTGTGTCATTAGTTCTGGAGGTATGAGATCAGGCCTGTGCAGTACATGTGTGTCATTAGTTCTGGAGGTATGAGATCAGTACATGTGTGTCATTAGTTCCACCGGTACACAGGGGTGGGAGGGAGCAGTGTCACAAATGAAATCCCTCTCAAATCAGAGCACTATGATATTAAAACCTAACAGTTTCCATTGGACATGCTGTGTCTTATGACACCTACAGGGTCCAATCCACTCCACGACCACTCGCTTAGGCGTCGCGCGTTTTCTAACACTGAGTGAAAGTATATGTGGGAAAGAGAGAAAGGCATAATGGAATAATATCCTAAATGTTTTTTTTTTTTGTGTGTGTGAAAAAGACTGCAGGGAAATAAGAATAAGATAATAAGAAGATAAGCGGTTTAATGCTTGTGTTGATACATGGTGTGGACACAGTGATTGTAACCATAATGGCCGCCAGACCACAGATTCATGGGCAACATGGGACCTATGAAAGCTATAAGGCAGATCCCCGCCGCCTTCGCATGAATGCTATCTATATTCCAGAAATAATACCAACATCACAGACAATGTGTTAATATGTATAATCTCACATGGATTGCAGTGTGTGTGTGTGTGTTTTGTGTTTTATTGAGGAGAGAGTTATTGTCCCTGTTTTGAAAGTCAATTTCTAGAGTCAGGGTGTGTGTTAAATTGATGGACAATGCCGGGGCCCTGGTTGCGAAATTGGGTCATAAAGGCACATGTGAAAAACACATAAGGTGTCAAATTGTAATTTGAACCAATAAAGAAACATCCCCACAGGGGAGTTTACTCCACATCGGAATTATGTCTTTTCATATATGAAATGTTTTATTGTATGTATGAGATAGTAATACATATGTGAGTAAGTATGCATCGCTGTGGGTTTCAGAAATCTCTTGGTCCGTCATCAGTTCCCAGTGACAGCTATCCCAATGCTGCTGTGTGCACGCTCACTGAGCTCAGACGTGTGCTACAGGTCATCCTATGCAGTGTCTTTATGATGTCATCGACCTTTGACCTTTTAGAGCATGGAACCCTGTGAACTTTTTCGAATTTCATCTAACGTTCCTGAAAAGGCTCTGTTGGATTCTGTAGGTGAGTGATCAGTGATGCTATTAGGGCATAGAGTGGGACAGAGATACCATGAAAGGGGAAACAGAGGTAAGGATTCTCTATGCAGGACGCCACTGGATGAGTCGTAATGTGAAGAGAGTAGGTAGATTCGCCTGCTGGTGCAACTACACAGGCAGAACATTTGGATGAAGTCAGAAAAAACACAGATCATCAACTCTCGTGTTTTTTTTTTTTTTTTTTTTGGTTTTCCAACATGCCGGCAAAACTTGTTGTCAGCCCCGAAACCTGCAGTGTAAGCGTAAGGGGGGTATTTCACAGATGATTTGAGAATGCAGGTAGGCAGCCGTGCTCACGCAGCACTTTCCCACCAATGCACCATTTGCCACTCAGTGTGTTCTGATGGGCATTGCTGCTGTGCGATGATTACTATTACTATTATTGCCGACAAGACAAGAGGGCAGCAGAGATGACCTCAGGCGTGACCTTGGGATGGGCCTCTCTTTTATCCTCTTTGTCCCTCTAGTCTCCTCTGGACACAAACAAACTGCACCTCTACTCAAGTCCACTTCCTACACGTGAATATCTGCCTCTGCCTCGATGTGTCCTTCTGCCTCTGTGTGAATATCTGTCTCTGCCTCTATGTGTCCTTCTACCACTGTGTGAATATCTGCCTCTATGTGTTCTGCCTCTGTGTGAATATCTGCCTCTATGTGTCCTTCTACCACTGTGTGAATATCTGTCTCTGCCTCTATGTGTTCTGCCACTGTGTGAATATCTGTCTCTGCCTCTATGTGTTCTGCCACTGTGTGGCCATACTGGCTTCTTGGTTACTCTGTTTTTTTCCATTCTCTTTTTTTCTATCTCTTGTTTCATTCCTATCATGAATCCACAGGAAGACGTGATGAACGCTGGCTTCAGCCTGTAGAGACTGGCGCTATAAATCTGCTTCCTTGTGGATTAGTGAGCGATGCAGGGGTATGTGTGTGAGTGTGTGTGTGGATGTGTGTAAGTGTGTGTGTGGATGTGTGTGAGTGTGTGTGTGGATGTTTGTAAGTGTGTGTGTGGATGTGTGTAAGTGTGTGGGTGGATGTGTGTAAGTGTGTGTGTGTGGATGTGTGTAAGTGTGTGGGTGGTAGGGGCTGAACCAGTGGAGGGGGGGACGGAAATTAAAAGAAGATGGAAAATTTCAAACCAGTTTAAACCTGCTTTTCGATATTTCCCTTTTTAGGGTATTCATGACTGGCAATATTTATGACTGCCTTTTATATCTTTTTTATGTTTCACTCGTCTGCGCATTTTAAATGGGGTCGAAAGCACTGCAGTAAATTTGCAGTGATGTCATTTGACCCGGCATGATAGTATGAAATGCATCTAAATTACAGCCTCTCGGCAAACAGAAAGAATTCGTTATTTGATCTCACATCCTTTTGATCTCACAACAGCAACATTTCACTGTTTGTAAAGGTTTTGTAAATACTATTTATACCTTATATCTTAGATTGTCCTCATCACATTCTGTGCTGGATGGTGTAGTAGTTATTCAACACTCAACCGCCACACAGTTCACTAACATCAGTAGGTTCTGCTGCAGGCGCTGTGGGGTTGAAGGGGTAAATGGCCGCCCAGACAGACTGAACAGAACAATGGACCTGAGCTGAGCTCCATGGCGCTGGCTGGTTCACAAAGGCAGTGCGGACCAGCACACAAGGGGTTGAATATGGCGCTGGTTCACAAAGGCAGTGCGGACCGGCACACAAGGGGTTAAAAGCCTTGAGTGCAGCGAGCGAGCAATGAAGAGTAGTTACTTCCCTGGGCATTAGTTGAATGCTCTGTAAATTGGTTGTGACAATTAACACTAATGCATCTCTGGAAAAGCCACGTTTGCTTGCTGGAAGGGACATCAGTGCTTCTCTCAAAGCCACTCAAGTCTTTCCTCTGTTAAAGAGCCAAGCTGCCCCTGATATGGAAAATGGAGGCTTCTCCAGTACTATGGCAAAAAACAATGGTTCCAGGTCATCCTCGGCTACCGACACTGAATCTCTGACCTCGATGCCTATCGGTGATGGAGAGAGGGATAGTTGAAGAAAGAGGGTGAAAGTGATAAAAAATGATTGAAAGAGAAAGGGAGAGAGAGAGAACGCAAGAGACCACTAAAAACAGGATATGAAACAGGCAAGCAGGAAGACGAGTCATGGTAAGGAGCCAGGCTGAAGTTGCTCGCCAATTCTTACTCAAGCTGTGACCCACACTACCCCTCACCACCCCAACCAACCATCATGAATGCGCTCATTGTGATGGAGCTGGCATTTCAAAATTGTAATGGTTGGGGTGTGGGGTGCGTAATATACAGGGCACTGGTGGTGGGGTGTGTGTATAATATACAGGGCACTGGTGGTGGGGTGTGTGTGTGTGTGGGGGGGGGGGACAGGGGGTTAAACATGGTCAGTCAGGGTGAAATTATGGCAGCTGTCAACACGCATGTGAGAGACAAGAGCCTCTTTTACAGGAAGATAGATGGAGAAGATCTCAGTGCACCATGTCTTCTCTGCCGCCAACCAACACTTTAGGCTCTCTCAGGTCCACAATAACCCGAGGACTCAAGAGGAAGCATCGACATCTGTGGAAAAGGTTTCCTGTTTTTGTGGATTCCTCTGCCGGATTCAAAGAACTGTCATTTTAAGACTCATTTACTCATGGTTACAGAGAAGTATTTCTCCCCAAGCCAATCATAGAGTATTTTCTTTTCTTTCACTCTGAGTGTGTGTGTGTGTGTGTGTGTGTGTGTGTGTGTGTGTGTGTGTGTGTGTGTGTGTGTGTGTGTGTGTGTGTGTGTGTGTGTGTGTGTGTGTGTGTGTGTGTGTGTGTGTGTGGAGTGTGTGTGTGTGTGTGTGTGTGTGTGTGTGTGTGTGTGTGTGTGCAGAGAGACAGGACACTAAGGAGCCTGGCAGCACAGGCCGTCTGCTTTGAACACGCCATGTAAACTCAGGGCAGCACAGCAGCGGCGGAGAGCCAGGCCAGGACATCAAAACACACATCAAACCTCGGAGGCGGCCGCACGCGCTGCTCCCCTCCCCGGCCCTTAAGTTAAACACACACACACACACACACACACACACACAGACACACACACACACACAGACACAGACACACACACACACACACACACACACACACACACACACACACACACACACACACACACACACACACACACACACACTTTAAGTTACACACACACACACACACACACACACACACACACACACACACACACACTTTAAGTTACACAGATGTTCCCTTGGCCTCACCTTTACGTCCACTTTCATCTTCGGCGCAAACTGGAATGGGCTCCCGCTGGAAATTAATGATGGCTCCGCAAACACCCCTTATAGCGTGCGTGTTGACACAGGTGCTGCCTGTCTTCTGACGTCTCCCCCTGGCCCCGGCTGAAGTTGGCCGGCTGGCTGAGCCGCTCCTGTTTTTGGAGAGTTGGAGTGGCCTGGATCGCTTTCGGACACACGTGGTGTCTCGGTGTAACCGACGCCAGTGCCGACACATTTAGTTCAGGCTTTGCCAGGTGTGGTGTGAGTGTGAGTGCCGAGCGCCTCCGAGGGACTCCTAAGCCTGTGTGCAAAGCTGCTCAACACACACACACACACACACACAACACCCAGGTGGAATCATCTCAGTTCAGGCAAACAGAGTAGCCACACCACCCTCTCCTCCACACAGAGTCTATTTGCCAAGGCTAAGCACACAGGCTCGGGTTAAACACATAGCCTCATCACTAGTAAGAAGACCCTACCTGTGGCTGCGGGCACTGGTATGTAAGTGTGTGTGTGTGTGTGAGAGAGAGATGGGTCTGTTTACATACTTCTACACACAGAAGAACACAACGCTTGTGTATCTGTGATACGTTTCAAATTAACCCCTTTTGTCCTGAAACTGTCAGCATTCCGTAAGATTCTGAGGGAGGGCTTGTGTTCTGTGCTATTAGCCACAAAGGCAACAGGAGTCCAGGGTTTTATTTCCTGTGTAAGCTATGACCTGTATGTCTGTACTTCACTGATAATATCAGACAGGGTTGCTCCCAGCTGCTGTAGTGGTTGCCATAAGGTGAAAGGCTGTTTCATTTTCACTTGTGCATATGTGTCTGTTTCTGTGTGTGTGTGTGTGTGTGTGTGTGTGTGTGTGTGTGTGTGTGTGTGTGTGTGTGTGTGTGTGTGTGTGTGTGTGTGTGTCCGTGTGTGCGTGTGTGAGTGTGAGTGTGTGTGGTGACGAGTGGGGGGTGTTTGTGTCAAATCCACATGTTGCTCAGGAGGGAATCAAATGCCTTCAGAGAATCAGAATTAACACACACACACACACACACACACACACACACACACACTCACACACACACACACGCACACACACACACGTAGCCAAACAAAGGTGATCCATGGTGGCAGAAGGTCTTTTGTTTCCCAACTGGAAACCCAGTTTGAAGGTCAGGGATGCAGCAGTGGATTCCCTCCCCCTCCACATCTCTTGTGATTCTCTTCTGATTCTCCTCACGTCCCTGACACCAGATGACATTTTGCCCCTTGTCTGTTGAATTTCCAGCATTGTGTGTTTTTCCCTCTCTCCGCTCCTCTGCTCCCCTCATCACTGCTGTTTTTCCACTTTATGACCCTCTGTCTGCGCTATTTTTACCCAGTAAACAGTGCAGAAGAAAAAAAACTCCCAACAATTGTGCAGCACTAAGGGCTTCTGGGGTGAGTTGTACGGGCCTCCCAGGAAAAACACAAATGCCCAGACTCTCTCTCAGCTCAGTGTGTGTGGATGTGTGGATCAGGGACTCGTCTCTACTCTACTCCAGCAGACAGGGGCTCATTATCACCATTCGCCCCATACCTCTGCACTCATCTTTCAGGCGAGCTCTTTCTCTTTGAAATGCAAAGCCAGCGCTGAGAGATTTAATTTAACAGACATGGCTGCTGTAGGCTTTTTTTTTTTTGTCATTCTTCCACCATTTGCCCTAATTTATAATTACCTCCCATGTCTCATCTTCAGATATTTATGAGAGATGTTGCAGTTCCTTTTTTGCCAAAAAGCCAGATTTACCCACTGTTTGGCATATGCAATAGACCTTCGCTGGCCATCACAACCTCTGTAGCATGTCTTCCAAAGATAATGCTTTCCTTCTGTCAGGGATAAGACCCTCAACAGTTAGTTAGCAGGTTAAAAACACTACCCAGCATGTATGTGAACTGGACGGTTTTCGAACGGGCCCCGACGGAGACAGACACCTTAAGTCTGTCTGACGTGCCATGCTGAAAACAAGTCCTTTTATTCAAACACAATGTTTACACAGTATGACAGTCAAGACGCTGGGATGCACTTAGGATACCTTCAGCTCAGCTATTTAAGCGGGCAAGACTGATTCATCATCAACATGTCTCCATTGGAGTAGCCATGGTACTCAGAGGTTATGAAGCACTTGTGTGAAACCCTGGGCATTAATCATCCATTGTTGAATGGTGGAGAAGAGAGTTTGTGCCAGTGGTCTGTCCTCCACATGTAGGCTAACTCGTCCTCAACGTGAGGTCTGTTAGACACGCAGGCCCTGACTGTTTCTGATCTCTGTTTGAACTGTCCTTGAACCTCTCCCTATGGGGTTGGTCCATGGTGCCTTGGCTCTCCTGTGTCCCCCGCTCTCTCTCTCTCTCTCTCTCTCTCTCTCTCTCTCTCTCTCTTTCTCTCTCTCTCTCCGTCTCTCTCTCTCTCTCTCCGTCTACAGTATGTTCTAGCCCCAGTATGTCCCTCTCTCCATCCCTCTCCTTTTCCCTCTCTCACTCTTTTCCTCTCTCCATTACTCGCTCTGCCCTTTAACCCCTGTCCCATGTGGCGTGAGAGAGGATGTTCCGCCCCAGCGCTGTGCTGCTCTCCTCTCCTCTCCTGCCCTGCCCTTGGAATGTGGAGGCAGCGTGCAGAAGCTCACTTTGATAGATGGAGACTTTCTGTTTGGCATTATGGTTGGCTTTGTTGAATAGCAGAGAAATAAAAAGAGAAGAGAAGTTCATTTCAGAGAGTGAGACAATGCCCTGAGGAGAGAGGGAGAAGGGGGTGGGGGGAGAGAGAGAGATGAGAGTGAATAATCGAAAGATGGTCAGACTTGTCAGAGTGCTTGCGCCGACCGCTAAAGGGAGGCCAGACTGTTTGAAGCACTCTGCTTTGATGACGAGCCCTTCGCATCGCGGTGATCAAACCAGCACACTCAGGAAGGCCTAAAGAGTTCTCTCCCCAGAGCGTTGCCATGTGAGGGGATCCACTGGGTGGAAACACTTCTCATTTGATTTCCTGTGCTTTTCCACCCATCATCTCTCCCATAAGATATGTTTTGCAGTCAGTTGTGACCAAAGGCAGTGGGAGCTGCCGACTACAAAACAGAACCGCTTAATTTACACCTTAAATTATCCTTAAAAATAACACTGAAGTTTGTGCACAGATGATGCAGTGCTTTTGCAATTAGTTGTGTGTGTTTGTCTGTACTTTTACTTTTTCTGACATTGTGTTGAACTGTTCACAAACAGACAAAAAAAAGAGACTGCATTCTTATCTCACCAGTTCACAGCTCCTGTTTTAATTGTTTGTACGAGTTTTGGTCTGGAACTAGTTAGCTAATTACTTAAAAGGCATGCAAAAACCCTGCCAATACCTCAGAGTATTGACAGGGTTGGCACTGAGGAGCAAAAGCCTGCTAACATGCTTACTGGTGTCTTTTGGCACTGAAGCTGCCAATGACACGCTCTGAAAATGTGCATTTTAAAATACATACATTTCCAACAATACATTTCCTCTTTTTACCCTTCACTCTCTCTCTCTCTCTCTCACTCTCTCTCTATCTCTCTCTCTCTCTCTCTCTCTCTCTCTTTGTCTCTGTTTGTTCTGTATCTGTTAGATATCTTAATACATGATGGAAAATGTGTGTTAGTAAATGGTGTATTGACATGAAGGTTCACCTCTCTGGGCACCCCTGCAGGGTCAAGGGTCAGAAAGGTGTAGTCTTAGATGTTGATGAGCTGTAAGCATTCACTCTGTTTGGACCAAAGGGCTTAAGGACTTTTGCATACCTTTGTAGGGGCAAAAAGGGGGAATGTAAGTGTGTTTTTAGAGCGTTTTGTGTTTTTGTAGTGGCAGTCCCACTGGGCTTAGGGCAGGGCAGGAGAAGTCAGAGGATGTTGTCCATCACACACTGGCCTGTGTGAGTCTCTGCTTGTTCTGTTGGCCAGGGATGATGATGATGATGATGCGTTGGATTCTTCCATTGCGAAGCCTTCCGTGTGGAGGAGTTGTTGGGCTTTAGGGAAGATGTATAATTACGTGGAGGGAGAGCAGTGCTGGATGAGGTCAATATTGGCCGTATCCAGGATGTCAATAACCATGTTGCGTAGCGCCCCTTGGATCCGATGATGGGGGGGTAAACAGAGATGTGCTACCATGGCGATGCTGGAATGTTTTGTATGCGCTGTGAAAAACCCTCGTGGCTTTGGGAGAGTGGATGGCTGGGACCGGTTGGGACTGCATCCTAGCAGGCTGTACTGGATTTCAACTCCTCCAACCCTCATCCCCCCCGTCGTCCCTCCCTTTGGCCAGGAGACAGAGAGCAGAGTACAGCCTGGCCTCAGCGTCGGTCATCCCTCATTTGAACGGATCCGGAGCTAGCTGGCACCAAAACCCAACTCCATCCAGGCCCGCCACCACAGCATCCCATACCAGACCAGGCTGACATAAGCCCTCACCACAGCAGCAGCGCAGGCACTGGGCTGGGCCCCAAAGAGTTTTGGGCGGCACGCGATAATATCCTGTTTTCCTGTGAGCTGTACACTTGAAGATACTCGTCAACTACTCGAAATTAAGACTTTTTCATTTGGAGCAGTGTAGCACGTGAGGACAGGAAGCTTCACCTCTCTGGGCACCACTGCAAGGGTCAAGGGTCAAGGGTCAAGGGTCAGAAAGGTGTCGTCTTAGATGTTGATGAGTTCTGGAGTAATACCGGGAGAGATCCTCCTGAAACTGTTAACATTTTATAGAACCTCCCTGTGAGGTCTGTAAGT
>NC_045161.1:2142910-2160410 GCF_900700415.2 Clupea harengus | reverse complement strand
CAAGATACATGAAAACAAAGGCAGGTTCCTCCATATCCAATGCTCCCCTCCTGACCCATAGTGCATGTGGGGGCCTCCCCTCTCTCATCAGCAGGCTGCTGTGTGGTACTGGTCACTCAGTGCTGCTGTGTAGTACTGGTCACTCAGTGCTGCTGTGTAGTACTGGTCAGCAGGCTGTGTAGTACTGGTCACTCAGTCACTGGTCAGTCAGTGCTGCTGTGTGGTACTGGTCAGTCAGTGCTGCTGTGTAGTACTGGTCACTCAGTCACTGGTCAGTCAGTGCTGCTGTGTGGTACTGGTCAGTCAGTGCTGCTGTGTAGTACTGGTCAGTCAGTCACTGGTCAGTCAGCGCTGCTGTGTAGTACTGGTCAGTCAGTGCTGCTGTGTAGTACTGGTCAGTCAGTGCTGCTGTGTGGTACTGGTCACTCAGTGCTGCTGTGTAGTACTGGTCAGCAGGCTGTGTAGTACTGGTCAGTCAGTGCTGCTGTGTAGTACTGGTCAGTCAGTCACTGGTCAGTCAGCGCTGCTGTGTAGTACTGGTCAGTCAGTCACTGGTCAGTCAGTGCTGCTGTGTAGTACTGGTCACTCAGTGCTGCTGTGTAGTACTGGTCACTCAGCGCTTAAAGCATCCTCTCATCAGCAGCTGTGTAGTACTGGTCACTCAGCGATTAAAGCATCCTCTCATCAGCAGCTGTGTAGTACTGGTCACTCAGTGCTGCTGTGTAGTACTGGTCACTCAGTGCTGCTGTGTAGTACTGGTCACTCAGCGCTGCTGTGTAGTACTGGTCATCAGGCTGTGTAGTACTGGTCAGTCAGTGCTGCTGTGTGGTACTGGTCACTCAGCGCTGCTGTGAAGTACTGGTCAGCAGGCTGTGTAGTACTGGTCAGTCAGTGCTGCTGTGTAGTACTGGTCAGTCAGTGCTGCTGTGTAGTACTGGTCACTCAGCGCTTAAAGCAGCCTCTCATCAGCAGCTGTGTAGTACTGGTCACTCAGTGCTGCTGTGTAGTACTGGTCAGTCAGTGCTGCTGTGTGGTACTGGTCACTCAGCGGTGCTGTGTAGTACTGGTCAGCAGGCTGTGTAGTACTGGTCAGTCAGTGCTGCTGTGTGCTAATGGTCAGTCAGCGCTTAAAGCAGCCTCTCATCAGCAGGCTGTGTAGTACTGGTCACTCAGCGCTTAAAGCAGCCTCTCATCAGCGCTGCTGTGTAGTAGTGGTCAGCGCTGCTGTGTGCTAATGGTCAGTCAGCGCTTAAAGCAGCCTCTCACCAGCGCTGCTGTGTACTACTGGTCACTCAGCGCTTAAAGCAGCCTCTCATCAGCCAGCTGCTCTGGACCGCTTGCGTGAGAGGGGCAGTCAGGGCAGCTTAGAGCTCTTTGTCACGGCATGGTCCGTTTCTAAGCTATTAACTCCACTCCAGCTCTCCCGCGGTGCTCTCCTTGGCCTCAGGCATCTCCGTGGCCACCTAAAGCCTGCCGCGCTGAGAGCCAGGACCCCTCGAAGAGATCCACTCCACCTGCCAGAAGCAGTTCCAGTCACCTGTGAAAACCGTAGCCGTCTGTGTTAAATATTTACACTCACATTTAGCCTCCATCTTCTGTCAGAGCGCCTTGCAGTCATGTGAAGACATAATCACGGCTTAGTTGGAGCCAGGCTGTAGCAGGCAACACATCACAGTATTATTAGGCTTTTGAGAAACATTTATTTGTGCTTCCATAGAGCATTTCACATAATACTAATAATCTAAAACTACAGATATGAAGGCATAGTTACTGCACATGAAGGTTAAGATTCAGGGTAGGGTCCATTTGCTGCCACATTGTGGTAATTGTTTTGTAATGATGATGAGAAATTGTAATCATTATTCTAAATAAACACAAATAATCATTCAGCCAGTACACTCTTGGCTCTGTAACCATAAAGGAAATAAATAGGCCCTTTTATTTATTTTTAATGAAATGATATATTGCGTAGACATCTGGACCTATCCATATCTATTAAAGGAGGAAGCCCATAGCTTGGTGGGAGGAATGGGTTCTTTCAGCCATCCTCTCCTGGATTCCCCAAATGCCACCTGACTTCCAAAATATGTGCGCGGCGACACACACACACACACACACACACACCATGCGCACACACAGAACATACACAGAAATCACACACACACACACACACACACACACACACACACACACACACACACACCATGCACACACACAGAACATACACAGAAATCACACACACACACACACACACACACACACACACACACACACACACACACACCATGCACACACACAGAACATACACAGAAATCACACACACACACACACACACACACACACACACACAGACACACACACACACACACACACACACACACACACACACACACTGTGAGCTTCAGGTGTGCGGAGCAGCAGCATATTGCAGCAGGGGTCAGCTATGCAGCTTTGCCAGGCTCAGTGGGTGTCACGGCTCTCATATATATGAGTCCAGATTGACAGTGCTGTGATGTGATGTGAAGGCTGCAGGGCCTGGTGTGTGTGTGTGTGTGTGTGTGTGTGTGTGTGTGTGTGTGTGTGTGTGTGCACTGCCGCTTCCTTCCATGACTTTATTGGACATATGTGTGCTTATTGCTCAAGGGATCAGCCAGCTAAATGCCTCTCTGATTGCCGCAAGCCTATGGCAGATTAGAGTGGTGCCATGGATCCACTCTCTGATGCGTGTGCACACTCACACCAACACACACACACAAACTCACCCTCACCCTCACACACACACACACACACACACACACATACACACACATAGAGAGCTAAGGCCAAGAATTGACCCCCACACATACACACACACACACACACACACACACAAAAGCTCACAGAGATAAGCCCACAAATGAGTCCCCTCCCCCCTTCCCCACAACAATAAACAATCACACACACACACACACACACAGACAGACAGACCTATACACATATGCACAAACACACATACTATACATTCATGCATTCTCAAAACCCACTACACACACATATCCTTTCACACGTGTGAGATGTAATCATGCAGGCCGATATGTACATAAAGGCCATTCCACTTATAATACAGATCAGTGGATCCCTGCTAAGCTGAATGAATGAGAAACACACAGAGGCCGAGAAGCACATAAGAGCGAGGGATAGAGAGGAGAAAGAGATGAGGGAAAGAGAGAGAAAGAGATGAGGGGTAGAGGAGAAAGAGAGGAGGGAAAGAGGAGAAAGAGATGAGGGGAGGAAGAGGAGGAGGAGGAGGAGGGCATGGAGAGGGCATCAATGAAGAAAGGATCACAGATGGAAAAGATGAGAGAAACGTGAGTCACAAAAGGTTGATGAGATAAAAGAACAGCAGATGAAGGATGCAGAAGAAGAAAAAAGGAGGGGAATTGGAAGTGTGCAGAGGGGACAGGGAGAATGAGAGGAGGAGGGGGAGGTGTGGAGGAAGAGGGGGAGGAAGAGCTAATGGGGAGAAAATGGAGTGAAAGAGATGGGGGCTGCCTGAGGAGAGAGGGTAGGAGAGGAGAGAGGAGCGAAGGAGAAACTGAGAGAGAGAAAGAGTGAAGGAGAGAGAGAGGGAAAGAGTTGGAGGCTGTGCAGTGTGTGATTTAATTGCTGTTCCCCGGTTCCGAGGCGCTGTTTTAATTGGCTCATAGTTCTGGTGTTACTCTGGCCAGGAGCGAGGTGGCGGGCTGCAGGCAGGCCAGGGGTGCAAGGCAGAACACACACACCCACACCCACACACACACACACACACACACATACACACACACACATACACGCACACACATCCGCTGGTAATTTAATCATTCATTCGTCAGCTCTCCCTGTTCAGCGTGAACCCTATTACAAAGCAGACAGGTTAGGGGGTTGAGTATGTGTTTATGTATTAGTGCTTGTGTGTGTGTGTATGTGTGTCCAAATGTGCTTCAAGGCATGTGTGTGTGTGTGTTGTGTATGTACCTCCGTGTGTGTTCCTAAGCAGGGGTCGCAGCTGCACTCAGCAGTATCTCACATATCCTGCTCATAGCTGTGTTATCCTTGTGGGATCTCAGCCTGCCTTTGAGCGCTACATCTGTCACATATGGCACATAGGACACGATCATGCTCTATACAGCTCCCAGAGTTTAGAGCTTTCTTGTCCTTTTTTTTCTTTCTATACATTTCTCTGTGAGTCCCCCCCCTTTGTTTGTCCTTCCTTTCTTTTTGTCTGTGCCTTTCTATCTCATTTCTCCTCTGTTTTCAGATTGTTGTGGTTGTGTTGATGTTGGGGTTGAGCCCGTGCTTACGTGCCTTAAGCCTGTCGGCACAGAGGGGGCTTTGTGAAATGTAGAATATGTCAGAACGTATAGAGCCAGGAAGGAAGGAGGGGGGTGAGGTGGCGGGATTAGGACTACGAGTGCAAATGATGCCTCATTGCTAGTAATAGCTGTTAAAGAGATAAGGAATAAAAGGTTATTATTGGATTATTTTAGATCTGCACACACCACCCTACCCCCCACCCCCCTAAGCCCAGCTCCTATGTTAAGGAGAAGGAGAATAACCCATGACAGATATCTGCTACATGTTAAATATTCTCCTGGAAATGGCTGAAAAACAAAGACAGCTCCCAGAGTTTAGTCTTTGTTTGTCTTTTGTCTCAGTGGGCCCATTGTAATTTTGGTACACTGCCTATTTTTGATTGTGTGGGGAAAAAAATGTGTGTGTGTGTGTGTGTGCGTGTTTTATTACATGCATGTGTGCATGTGTATGTACAGTATGTGTACTGTACGTATATGTGAGAGTGAAAGAGAGTGGTGAGTGCATGTGTTCACGTGGTTGCACGTGTGTGTGTGTGTGTGTGTGTGAAGGCAAGAGTGTGTGTGTGTGTGTGTGTGTGTGTGTGTGTGTGTGTGTGTGTGTGTGAAGGCAAGAGTGTGTGTGCACATAGGTTTAGTGGTGAGCGGAGGCCTGCTACTCTCTGGGTACTCCTGTGAGGCCGCCATGGAGAGTTCATGTCCGCACAGCACCGACACCACATGAATTATTAGCCCTGAGTGGGAACCTTGACATTGGCAGGCCTGTTGCCTCGGGAACACAGAGGTCACGCCGCTCAACGAACTACATATCCCACGCTCCCCTGCTCCCCCACCTGCGGCACACACTCACTTCGGTGTTGATCTTTGACCTCAACTCTGTATGTGTGTGTGTGTGTGTGTGTGTGAGAGAATGTGAATATGAATAGTTGTGTGTCACCCTCTGTTCAGATAGAGGTGTCCTCCTCTCCTGGGCACACAAAGACCTCCAGAAGGTAATCTCGTGGAGAGTAAGGCCACTAAATGGATCCACAGACTTTCTCTGCGCTTTTTGGATTTTGTGCGGTATAGAAGCCGAAGTCCTCTGATCACATCAGGTTTGGCTGTTGGACATGACATGTGACCTTGGAGAAAAGAGCTCTTGTTCAGCGCTGGAGATGGAATTCTAACCTGAAATGTAATTGTGATGTCTTACAGACTTACAGAAGATGTGCCTTCAGTAGTTGTTTGTTGTTTCATTTTTTTTTAAAGCTGATTTCTTTCCTTGGTGCCTTTAGCCCGTGCGGTCTTCAGTGACTTGTTTTGCGAGTGTGTCTGCTTCTCTCTGTTGTGCCCTGAGTCTCCTGGTGTCATCGGTGAAAGCAATTGCTCTCCCGTTCTCCCTCTTCCCTTTTCTTTCTTTCTATACATTTCTCTCTCAGTCCCCCCTTTTTTTTCCCCTCCTCTCTTTTTGTCTGTGCCTTTCTATCCTCTGTTTCTCCTCTGTTTCTCCTCTGTTTTTAGATTGTTGTGGTTGTGTTGATGTTGGGGTTGAGCCCGTGCTTACGTGCCTTAAGCCTGTCAGCACAGAGAGGGCTTTGTGAAATGTAGAATATGTCAGAACGTATAGAGGCAGGAAGGAAGGTGGGGGGGTGAGGTGGCGGGATTAGGACTAAGAGTGCAAATGATGCATCATTGCTAGTAATAGCTGTTAAAGAGATAAGGAATAAAAGGTTATTATTGGATTATTTTAGATCAGCACACACCACCCTACCCCCACCCCCACAAGCCCAGCTCCTATGTTAAGGAGAAGGAGAATAACCCGTGACAGATATCTGCTACATGTTAAATATTCTCCTGGAATTTGGCTGAAATTGCATGTATTTCCCCTTTGAATTTGCACGGTGTAGTGGAACCGCATATGTTTATGCATGTTTAATATGTATGTAAATAAGCTGCTCCTGTAGATGTGGACACACACACACATTAATCATGAAATGTCTGCTTGACTGTAACCGTCTGCAGTCCCCTCCGGCCCCAGGCACTGTGTGTGTGTTTAGACCTATAGGTGTGTTAAGGTATGTGTGTACTCTGTAGTCAACGACTGGATATGACTGTCAGTGTAGCTGTATGTAAATTACTATATGTTTGCCTGTAGGCTTTGGCCTGGGTCTTATGGGAAAGCGTATTCCCTCCCCTAATCTTTCCCCTAACCACTGGCTGGACCGTATCTGACTCCATTTGCCAACATAATGTAAGTTATTAAGTCTCACTCACTCCAGCATCCGGTGTCTGTGTATGCCTATCAAGAACACCAGATGAGGAAGTTATGACGGATGATGACAGGGAAATGGAAGTTTTGAGGCTCTTATTTGATAGGGCAAAACGGGAGTTCTCTCACAGCAGCAGCCATATTACTGTAGCCCATCTGATCACATGTCATTTCTTCGTCATATCTGCCCCCAAACGCACCCTCGCACCCTCACACTGCACCTCCAGTGCTGATCGCTGGGGGATTAGTGGGTAATAATATCTAATGAGATGCATTGTGGGATTGGTGTCACATGTGATTTGAGTGATGCACGGCTCAAATCAGCCCAGAGCAGTGGCATGTTCCAGCCCTGCATCCTGATGCTGATGCGGTCTTCTGTGCCAAGTTATTGACTGTGTGATCAGACAGCAGGACATTACCAAGGTGGGGGGGGGGGGGGGGGGGGGGGGGGGGGGGGTTGTGTAAAATTGTTACTACAGCTGTAAATCTGCAAGCATCAATGTATGCAGTTTTACTTTTCCAAATGAATTACACCATTATTGTCTAAACCTAAAGCAAGAGTCTTAAATGTACAGGCATAATGAATAAAAAAAAACAGCATAGGTGTGATCTCTGGCCTCAGTGTAGAAGCTTTAAAGGTACACGGTAAGCAGATTGCATACCCATCTAATTAACTCTAGCAGGGAACACGAGCCTGGTGCCAGTCCAAAGCCCATATCATCTCCTCTCCTGTGTGGAGTGCCAGCATTTCCTGTCACCCACTCTGTATGCTACCGCCACAGTTCTACCACCTGTGTGCATATGTGTTGGTGGTGTGTGTGTGGGCACGAGCATGTGTATGTGTGTGTGTGAGAGTGTGTGTGTGTGTGTGTGTGTGTGTGTGTGTGTGTGTGTGTGTGTGTGTGTGTGTGTGTGTGGGCGCGAGCATGTGTAAGTGTGTGTGCCGGGCACACTGACGGACGTGTTTGTGTGTTTAAGGCAACAGGGCGCACCGAACTTGGATTTAATCCAAGCAAGCTCCTCGTTGACAGAGAATACATTACCATTACCTCATCTACAGCATGAAACCTCAACAGCTATGCCATATGCTTCACATACAGACACATAGACACGCATGTATGTATGTATAACTAGAGCTGACAAAATAACGTTTTCATTTTGATTCATTAATTATAGGAAAATAACTTGTCAAAAAAAGAAATGAAAAAATGCTACTATATGATGTCTCTTGACCCCATATGTTACTGTGCACTGCTCAGTAGGGGCCATATTGGATGAGTGTAGCATTTTTGATGTGGAGCTAGCATCAATGTTTTGGTAGTTGAATGTTTGGTCTATAGCCTCATATTTGAATTATTTGTATACATCACCCCCTTTTTGAGCTCGAGGTTGGAGAATTACAGAACTTTTGAAACGCTTGTGTAAAATATTTCTAACCATAACTGTAAGAACACATTTTTATTCAACCATGCTATATAAAACATTGCATTTGACTGAGGTAAAGTAAAGTTATAAGGAGTGGGTTTTTTGGTGGCACAAGTTCGCAAGCTAACAAGATTTGATCAGAGCTTCAGTCTGATGTTACCTAAATTCGTAGGCTCACTAGTTGCAGACAAACTATGAGATGGGTTAATCAGGAAAAAAAGAACATGTTTTCTTCATTAAATACATTTCATTCAAGTATCTGCTGTTTGCTAGTAATGTCTGGTGAACATCACACTGCCAAGGATTACTTTGTCACTTCACGTCAATAGCAAATCTGACGCATTTGAAATGCTGCTCACAGCATATTCATATGTACGATTAATTTAGATGAATTAATCCCAAAGCATGTACTCACTTGACAGCCTGATTATTTACATGTGTACATGTGTATCTATTCATCTGTGAATGCTCAGCTCATACAAAGAGGTTTACCATCTGCTAGCTATTGCTATCATCACTTGCTTACATCTTATAAAGGTTCGCAGTTTATGTATTCTGTACTGTTCGCCTCCTCCAAACCCCCTCGTGTATGATAAACCACACACACCAGATACTCCAAATGGAACCTCATAGGTACACACACACACACACACACACAGAGAGAGAGAGAGACATGGTCCATTACTCTTCCTGAAGCTTTGCTGTTCTTTTACCTGGCTATATTGAGCGAGGCCACGCAAGGACTTAGTTTATCTTTCCTATCACTGACATTCCACCTCTGGGGCCAGTGGGTCTGACCGCCTGCCTGCCCATCCCCTGCCTGATAGCCATACTACCTATAGAACAATGAAGTGACCCTTATCCCCATACACAGAGTGGTGTTGTTCCTAGATACGCTTTCTTACACTCACCAGCACAACACGCGCACAGCATAATACTGAACAATCACACACACACACACACACAGAGGTGCAAATACAGTTACAAATACCATCACACACACAGACAGACAGACACACACACAATGTTGCAATCATTAACATCCTCTGACTTAAGAGAAAACATGGAGATATTCATTGAATGATAAAACTTTCTTTTGGGCTTTTTTTGTTACCTTATATTGTTATGTGTTTCCTCTGGCTCATTGTGTGAATGATGGATTGGCGTCATGCTTTTTGTTTGTCCTGCCCCTGCCTTGCCAGTAATAAATAAACAATGTGTTTAGTCTTTCACATGGAAATATAGGACGGATTACACAACAACCTGACCACCCCCACACACACTCTTTTAAAAACCTATACCTAAATTGAATCAATATCCTTTTGGCAATGACACATGGGTGGCCATCGCTGCACTAATGTAGAGGTAACTACTCCCTGACCCCCCCTGCATAGGAGAGAGCTCTGACCCCCCCCCCCCCCCCCCCCCCCGCAACTAAAACTACTCAACTTGATTCTGAATGTTGTTTATTTCTCTTCTGGACATCTGGAATGAAGGACCTATTTAGCCTTTAGTCCAGAGTGGAGACAAATTAGACCCCAAATAATGATTGAGGCATCTGTGTAAGCAGTAGTGATTGAGGCATCTGTGTAAGCAGTAATCTGGTGAAGGGTTTCTGTAGCATCATGGACGTAAGAATCACAAGCTTTCTTATCGAGCACAGTGTCTTACAAACCGTAATTGATAAATATATACACCAAAACAAAAGAAAAAAAAAAAAAAACTAATTGATAAATATATGCAACCAAACAAATGAAAAGTATTTGCTTGCTTTGCAGACTTTCAAAAACTGTTTCACTCAATTTGACATGAAGGTCTTTTCTCAAAACTAATTTAAAGTTGTATTGGAGGTAAAACATACAGCATGATAAAAAGAATCTACTTAAACAAATCTAAAAAAACAGAAGGGCAGGGAGCAGAGAATCAGAAACATGGATTCATATAGTATCAGGATAGGCATGCTAGCATACATGTGGCAAATGTAACGCGATACATACAATACAATACGACATACAAGCGATGTGGATGGCAATATGGTGGCAATTATTTACATTACAGGTAAATAGGCTAGCATAGAGTATGCAGATGTATCATGAGCAGAATGAATTACTCAAGAGTGTGATGAGGATTGGTAGGTGTAGGCAGAGGGATTCTGCCACGAGATCAGGTGGAGAGACTTCAACAGCATCCCACAGCAGAGACTAGGCTAGACTAGGAAGGGAAGAAAAGGGTGTCCTCGGAGTATAGAGGCACACACCCACCCAACAAGGCCTGTAGGGCAGAATTAGACCAATACCCTCTATTACAGTTTTTCACAATTGCTAACACACGTTTTTCAAAACAATAACGGCTTTCTCAAAACTGAACACAGAAAACTGAAAACCTTTCACACAAAGAGCTAAACCTGACACTCCCTTTGCAAGATGACTCTTTGCCATCAAATCTCTTAACTGTTCACAAAATGGAACTCGTGTTTTCATTTGGTACACACAGCCATTTTTTCAAAAGACACACACATACATTCATTGAGTACACACAACTAAGCATTTGCTGCACACTACCAAGCATTTACAGCACACAGAAGGGCAAAATTGAAAACACAATCATCGAAATGAAACACACCATATGAATGACAATGACTCTGGAGCATGAGCCATTTCTCCTTTTGTAAAATGTCTCAGTGTAGGCCTACTTTTTGTTATAGTCAAACATAAAACAGCACACAAATATTTCGGTACAGAGAACAGTACAGTAAACCGCGTGATACCGTTGTTCTCACAAACCATATTTACAATTTCAGTCTCCTGTTCGGCGGTGAAAGTGTGTGTTCTTCCTCCACGGTGTGGTTCACTTTCAGTCCTGCAAAATACAAATACTGTGAGCACAATGTATTCTATTGATATGCAGTATTACAGTACGCAAGGCAAATAGATTTCGTACCTGTTCTCCATCCTGAAGTTTCTAATGATGGCAGCAACTGTGAAGCGGCTGAGATTTGGTGGACACTCTGGCCAGCCTCCCTCATGCTCAAACCATGGTTGAGCATATGGTCTACCACAGCGGCCCAAATCTCATTAGAGATGACCATTCTCCTTCTTCTTTCTCCTCCTCCTCCTCTTTCTTCTCCTTGTCCTTCTTACAGTTTTTCTCGATTGCTTTCACACATTTAGCGAATCATGGGTCAACTTAATCTAATGCTCACATCTTCTTTGCACAGCAAGAGTCTTCTCTGGCGAATGGGTTAACTATTTCTCATTGCTTTCACACAAATTTCTTTGAGTTTTAACACACTTTTCAAAACAGTTAACACACTTCTCAGAGAAAGACACGAAACCTAATTGAATAACCATGTCAACACATTGCAAACACCTAGTAGCAGCCAACTGAAACTGCTCTCTATATTCTAAATATCGTCAGCACCTGTGTGAACTCTCTGTGCACAACTAATGAAGTAGTTCTCAACCTCTAAAAGAGGTAAAAAGATTGAAGTTGATACCAAGCAAGGATCGAGGAGGCCGCCACCAACAACCTCAGCAAGGACTAGGACGAGGACAAGGAAGAGGCCGTGGTAGGGTAGAGGGGCCCCTGTCAGGGGACGTGGCGTTCGTGTAAGATGCTCTAATGAAATTACAGTAGGGCAAGAGTCATTGATCACATAGTCAATCATGACATCTCCATGAGAGAGGCTGGCCAAAGGGTTCAGCCATACCTGAGCCGTCATACTGTGGCATCAATTGTTTGTACGTTCGGCAATGACAATGACACTTTGCTGGCCTTTGCAGTCAATTTACTATACTGTGTTTCACTGTATTTGCACTCTTGGCAACAACCATTTCTATACTTTTGTAAAGTGTGTTGCCACAATACAATGTAGTACTGTAGTTTCACTAAAGTAATTTACAACATATACGGTAGAAGTCTGATTACTGTATATTTACAGTATTTACAGCCTATTGCACTATTTTTACAGAATCAACACACTGGCCCACACTGGTGGCAGGGGGAGAATGTTCACTGCAGAACAGATTTGACCTTTTTACTGTAAATTGAAACCTGTCATTTTTACTTCTTACAGTATATGTAATGTGGAAAAATGACTGCAATAAATATTTTTGTGTCAGAATCTTTGCCATTTTGTACACAGTAGAACAAATGTAAATCAATGATGTTGACAGGTCCTTGTTTAGAATATCTTTTACATATACAAAAACAGAACAACAATATTTTTCTGTATACAAATTTTCAGATTTCAAATACTTTCTGACAGTATATTGTCAAGAGTGCTCAGTACAAAACCCAAATTGTAGTATGTTGTCAGTGGTAAAATAGTCAATACTGTGAGGGTGTTGCACAAAAGTTGAAGTGATGGTTTCAGAGGTTGATATTGATAGCTGTAGTTTGAGTTTTGTTATCCATTGTTAAATAAATGAGAAAACCAACATTTTCAATTGAGCACAAATTGTAGGTTTTGATGGAAATGTTTGGTTTTGATGGGTGTGTGATAAGTTTTGAGAAGGTGGTGTCATTCTGCAAACATCATAAAGTGTTTTGGTCGTTTCAGCTTCTGTTAAGGGCTGTGTTTGAGCTGTTTTGCAAAAGTAAACAGTGAATGGAAAAATGTGCCAAAGCAATTGAGAAAAACTGTATCCTCCTCCTCCTCCTTGTCCTCCTACTCCTCCTCCCCCGTGTCCCCGTCCTTCTTGTCCTCCTCTTCCTCCTCCTCTCACTCTTACCCCTCTCCTTCTCTGGTTGTTGATCTCTTCAAAGTTCTCCATTGTTTACCAAACAAAACAGAGGCTCAAGGCACTTTTATGCTGCAGTCCTCATTGCAAATTGCTCAACCGACCTGAATGTTTAGAGATTTGACTCTTTGTGTGTTGTAGGTTGATGCTTTGAGATTTTACTTGAGAAGTGTGTGCAACAACTGAACATTGTGTGTTGTGTTTTGACAACAAGGTGATGTGTAATTGACATCAGAGCGTTAACAAAGAAAATCAGAGTCTAATGCAGATAAGGCAGTGTGAAGTAGTGCCAAATTGGGTCGAGCGATTGGTACATGAAGTGAAGGTTGTGCAAATTGTGTCGAATTTTCGCTTTTTGGGTGTTAACAACTGTGAAAAACTGTATTAACAATTTAAAAAAGAGCCATCACATTCTGGCAATATTTAAAAACAATTGACCCCACCTCTTATCAATTCCTGAAGCCACAATAACTGAACAACAACTGAAGAGACTCCCTTCAGTCAGTTTGTCCTAAGGCTAGCTAACTAAACTAATATTATTCAAATTAATAACAGTATTCAGCCTCAGGACACTGACACCTTCGTTAAGAGAATTAAGATAATTGGTCCTAACCAAATTAAAGTAAACTACGATGTAATTCGGCCTTAACAAAGAATAGAAATAAAAAAAAACTAATTTGACAGTGGTAAAAGATAAGAAAAACAATGACAAGGTACAGGCTCAGCAATCACAGTCTGTACCAGTGGGCAGACAAAGGCAGTGTATGTTGTGTATGTACTGTGACAAGAGAGAGAGAGAGAGAGAGAGAGAGAGAGAGGGAGAGAGAGGGAGAGAGAGAGAGAGAGAGTAAGAGAGAGAGAGAGAGAGAGAGAGAGTGAGTAAGAGCTACACTTCGTCACCAGCTGTCAAAATTACAAAGAAATTCAATCCATTTACTACCCAATTGCTGTGAAATTGAAGAGCACAAGAAAATGCAATATTTATCAGGAAAAGAGAAGATTGTGCTTGCGTGACCCCAAAGTGCCGTGTCTATGAATGTACACAGCACTCATACATATATATGATATATATATATGATGTATATAGATATTAACACACATACTACAACAATCCTCACGCACACGCATCTGCGCACACACATATATATATATATATATACACTCGCACAGAGATCTCCATGGCTGTACAGAAATGAAACATTTAATATCACATGTAGCCTCATGTGTTAGTGTACGTATGGAGTGGAACAGTATATGTTCTGTTTTCTCTTCTTTCCCCCCTTTTATTCATGTTGTACTGTTCCTGTTCCTCTTGTATTTGTGTCATGCCAATAAAGCCCGTTTGAAATGAATGGAGAGGGCTGCCCCCCCCCCCCCCCCCCTGCCCTGCCCTGCCCTGCCCTGCTCTGCTAGGCCTGGGGATTACTGAAGGGCAGGCCTCTGGCTCAGCTCTCTCTCTCTCCTCAGTGCTATATGATTATGTGGCTTCATGCTGTAAGTCTGCCTTGGCAAGTATACTGGTTGGAGAGAAATAGTGAGTTATCTCCTTTCCTCTGCTTTTCCTCCGCTCTCACCACGAGCACACAGGACCTCCAGTGATCTCAACTGGCAGATACCTCTCCGTTTTCCTCTCTTCTCTCTCCAGGCCTCTCTGCTGTCCTCCAACTCTGCCTCCATAATCTTCCAGTTCTTCTCACTATTGGCCTCCTCTATGTTCTCTCTATGTTTTTCTGTTTGTCTTGCCCTTTTTCTTTTTATTACCCTCACTCTTTTTCTGTCTGTCTTTGGCTCTCTCTCTCTCTCTCTCTCTCTCTCTCTCTCCTGCAGTCTCTCTCTCTCCATCCCTCTCTCTCTCTCTTTCTTTCTCTCTCTTTCTTTCTCTCTCTCTCTCTCTCTCTCTCACTCTCTCTCTCTCTTTCTCTGTCTCTCTTTCTCTCCCACTCTGTCCTTGAATGTGGCGAGATGCCATGACATATGGGTGAAGAGAGGGACCGTGGACCAAGCCTGATAAACTGACGCGTTGTCCCCCCATATTCAGCAGGCCGTTTTGTTTTGCAGACAGTTTCTATAAGCGCCCGGCTGCCCTGGCGGCCTCTCCGGCCCTGGATCCCAACCCTGGCAGAGTGGAGCTGACAGGCGCGCACACACACCGTCAGACTTATATAAACAGCTCGGCACGCACTCAGGGACACACACACACTTGCTCTACACACTACACACAAATATGCCACCCATCACATGCATAGACACACACAAACACACATACACATACTCATGTAAACATGCACATTCATATGTACACGCTCATACAAAAAAACAGACCGTCTTCACACACACAGAGAGAGAGAGAGAGAGAGAGAGAGAGAGAGAGAGAGAGAGAGAGAGAGAACACTCACTGTATATTAGTCGAGACAGTTTGGTCCCGGCTGAACTTCTCATCACAAACAACAGCTGTGTGTCTCTCACACACTCATACACGTTCACACAGTCATAATCTCACTGTGACACACGTACATTCTGTGTAAAAAAACATCACAGGAACATATCCTCACACACACAAGTTTTCTAATGCTGACACTGTACACAGACACACATACATATTTTTTATCGAGTTTGGCGTGGATACTGAAATGTTAGTTTGAGCTAATATTCTAAATTCTTCTGCCTGGCGAGTGACACAATAGCTTGCAGGGCCTTATGGTGGCTTCCATTGCAGTGAATTTCGCTTCGCTCTCATTCAGGATGAATAAGGGCAAAACTCACTCTGATTGGGCAAAAAGCCAAATTGAGAAGGCAAATCACCAACTTTATGCAAATGAGAACCATTTGACAACCAATCGTTCAGCGTGTCATGTGTTTGTTACATGATGTCCTCTAGAGAGGCGGGAGAAATTAAAAAAAAGTCTGATCAAGATGATGGAGGCTTACGGCTACGTGTAGCATGAAAACGTTTATATGATTTTAAAGCTGTATGGGCGACCATTAGTGTCTACATCAACATGGATTGTTGTTTACATGTTACACAAACCTGGTCGGGGTAAATAGACCACTGGAGATCTTTGTTCAAGCACTTGAACTTGAGCTAGCTGACAGGCTAACTGCTAACGTTTTCAGACACCACAATTAGACTTAATTTGAAACGTAATGTTAGCATGAAAACATTGATATGATAAAACAATGTCTGGGCGACCTTATTGTCTATTTGAACACAAATTGTTGTATGTAACATTAACTTCGAGGAAAGCAGACCCCTGTAGATCTTCATTTAACCACTTGAATTTTTGAACCAGCTAACAGGCTAACCGGTCGCTAGTTTGCCACAACTACACTGCTAATAGGATATAGGATAGCCAAACTTGCTTGCCGTTTTCGCGACCACACGCCCAGAGCGAAAATTCGCGAGGTGTTTGGCTGAGGAAGCCTAGCATCGGTCTCACACACACGTTTTTTCCCTTCTGACCCGCTGCTCACAGTAACCAGAATGAAGGAGAAAGAATCAACAGGAAAGAGAGTGAGGTACATTTGGAAAGGCCTTGCTGCTCTGAAAATGTATTGCTCTCTTTTACTTGGTCTCTCCCTTTCTCTCTCTGTGTGTGTGTCTCCACGCTCCTTATCCTCAGCCCTGTTGCTTGCAGGCATTTTAAAACGCTGAGAGGATCTGAGGGACTGTGGCACCTTGTTAAATCATCGTCTGTAAATATGCAGATCTGTGCTGTTTGTCTTTTTCTACCTCCCCTCACTTACCTTCTTCTTGTCCTCCTCCCCCTCTCCCCTCCTTTCTTTTCTACCCTCTCGTTACTTCTCGCCAAAATCAAAGTGAGATCCCGTGACGCTCCGCTCCTTTACAATTCCTAGAGGGCTGAGCAGCGCCCACCTGCTGAGTTTGGGTTATCACCCACGCTTCACCCAGACACACACACACACACACACACACACACACACACACAGACACCCAGACACACACACACACACACACACACACACACACACACTTCACCTAGACACACAGACACACACACACACACACACACACACACACTTCACCCAGACACACACACACACACACACACACACACACACACACACACACTTCACACACACACACACACACACACACACACACACACACACACACACAGACACACACACACACACACACACACACACACACACACTTCCATGTCTTTGTCTAGCCTCCGCTACCCTTACCTCCAGTCCCCAGCTTCACTCCTCTCTCCCCTCCCCTGGAGCTGGAGCTGGAGCCGTGCAACCTCACGGCTCACTCATGATCTCCTCTCAACGTTTTCCCTTACTCTATCATTTCCTCTCGCCATAAGCAGAGTTTGACATTTGCGCTGGGGCAAACATTTTTTAACTGATCTCAGTACACGGTCCCACTAATGCCGCTACCCCCCCCGCTCCCCGACTTTGAACATCAAATCAGTTTTCTGACCCCTTTGTTGTTTGCGTGTCCGTGTCTTCACATTCACATTCTTCACATCGGCTGCTGCGGGCTGGTGTAGGCTCAGGCGGCTTTTATGTTTAACCGTTGTTAAAGCTTTACTTGAAACCGGACGTTTTAGAAATCGCTTAATGTTCATAACGGCTCATTGTATAACAGAAAGATAGCTAGCTGAATGACTGTATGCACAAAAGAGAGGGAACTCACATGACATGATTGCTGAAAAATACTTACAAATTCAAGAATAGAATTCAGATTTATTTCATTTTATTTGATTGCATTACTATATATTATA
>NC_045161.1:2125410-2127910 GCF_900700415.2 Clupea harengus | reverse complement strand
TTTCCTGCTGCAGTAGATGGGGGCCAGGTGAGATAAAGGCTTTCATAAACACAGCAGAGAAACCCTATTATAGGAATGTTTGTCCACCACAGCTAACACACTGTGACGGCTTATCTAATTCATTTTTTTTTTTTTTTCAGAACACACACAGTTCATTTTAACAATGATCAATTACGGTTTTGTAGGTGTGTGTGTGTGTGTGTGTTTGTGTGTGAGTGAGTGTGTGTGTTTGTGTGTATTCTCAGAATCTGATCCTGTTTTAACCTTGTTTTCCAGAGACTGATTCACTGACTTATTTATTTCATTCCAATTGATTTTCAGTTTCAGTGTGTGTACACACTGGACAAATGGACCAGTTGTGCCTTGCCATTGTTTTCCACATGTTTCTATCCCCTCTTCCTCTCACAAGGAGGCTTAGGGGGGGACATCACCCAGCAGTGAAGACATGACCCTTACCCAGCATGCATATCTGCTGTGTGTCACCTCACCTGGGCATAGAAAGGAAGAGATAGCAAAGAGGAAGTGCTGTTGGAGTGCAGGAGTGAATGGGGACATAACAACAACAACAAACAAACAAACAAGGCTGACTTTAGTCAGTTCTTTTATTGCCACAAGCGGCACACTGCAACACACACGTGTATTTTTATGGAGGCGACACAGGACACACACACACAAACACACGCAGGCCTGAGGTCGCTGTGAAATGTACGCTCTGCATTTGACCCATCCCGGACCATCCTTCCTCCAAGACCCTCCAGGAGCAGTGGGCAGCTTCTCAGCGCCCGGGGACCAAGTGAACCGTCCGTCTCGGTCACGGACGGACAGGAGAATGTTCTGTTTTTGCATGTTTTTCCTGTTGGGGTTCTTATTGTAGGAAACCCCTTGTGAACACGGGGAGAACATGCAAACTCCTCACAGAAAGTCCCGGGAGATAGCCCACCTGAGCACTGAAGGTCTGGGGAGGACCTGCCCCCCAGAGCCAACAGCGCCCCATAACGCACAGAGATAACGATAAAGAAATTGTAAAATAACAGTAGAAATACTATAACGTTATTGATGTGCTGGCTCAAGCAAGGCAAGATTTATTGTAATAGTCATAATCTTTGCAAATCATAATTGCCAATTGAATCAGGCCCTTGGACAGTAATACATGTGTAATACATTATGTATTGTGTGAGCTATAGAAATAATACTGTGGAAGTGCCAAAAATGTATTTATAGTATAGTATATAGTAAAAGAGCTTTAGTGAACAGTGTAACCCATTCAAACTAATCTACCCCTCCATACGTGTAAGTGGTGTGATGTGGTTTCCGTAGATTCTCTGACCAAATGGAGGTCTTTCTATTTTTTCTCTCATCATCTTGCGGATGTTATGTTCCTCTTGCCATCTCTATCCATCGCTGTTCATTTTTTCCTTCCTCTCTTTCTTTCTCTGCATTACTGGGACCCTTTTCACTGCTCTCTTTCTCTCTCTCTCGCTCTCTCTCTCTCTCTCTCTCTCTCCCACTCTGACAGTGACAGCTAGATAAACACACACACAGGTAGGGAATACACAGGTGTGGACACATGGGATATACAGTACCCTAGGGTGTTACTTAGTGCAGGTAAAACAACAGTAAATCATGTAGGCAGCTACAGTGTGTGTGTGTGTGTGTGTGTGTGTGTGTGTGTGTGTGTGTGTGTGTGTGTGTGTGTGTGTGTGTGTGTGTGTGTGTGTGTGTGTGTGTGTGTGTGTGTGTGTGTGTGTGTGTGTGTGTGTGTGTGTGTGTGTGTGTGTGATAGAGGAGTGAGCAGCTGTAGTGGGGTCCTAATCACACCCCCTGTGCAGATGTGGTCTGTGAAGTACAGCTGGAATCAGGGCAGGGGGTCGTCATGTGAGTGTGTCTGTGAGGAAGTTTATGTGTTTGTTATGTGTTTGTGTGTGTGTGTGTGTGTGTGTGTGTGTGTGTGTGTGTGTGTGTGTGTGTGTGTGTGTTTGTGTAGAGTGATTGAATCAAATAAGTTGTGATGGAGACGCTTACTAACATGCAGTAGTGTCACGAACACACATGCACACACACACACACACACATGCAGGCATACACACATTTGACATCCATCAATACTTGAGCACACATGTGCCTTTAGATCACCATTTCATTCTCTGTAATATTTGCTCCCATGTAGGATCAAATATGGATTATGAATATGAAATTAGATTTTTCTTCTGTAGGAATCTGTGTGCTTAAATGTCACATATTCATTACTGGGTTGTTTGAGAAGCTCACATGCATTATTTCAAATGTTTGAAAATGTCCCTGAATTTACACAGATTGTTTGAGTGAGAATCAAAGGACAGTTGGATCACATGGAATACTGAGATGTTTGTGGATCCTACATTCCTTCAGAGTGTGTGTGCAGGGCTGGCAAACTCGCTATCCCGACGTTCCGGGACATTCAGGTTTTCCCCATGGGGCTACCAAAATGACAACGCACTGTCCAAGGGGCTAGCAGAAATCA
>NC_045161.1:2110410-2115410 GCF_900700415.2 Clupea harengus | reverse complement strand
TTCCTGAGTACAGATTGGCTTCTCCTCATCAGGTAGTGGCTCGAGTGTGTGTGTGTGTGTGTGTCACTGGCGTGTGTGTGTCACTGGCGTGTGTCAGTCACTGGTGTGTGTGTGTCACTGGTGTGTGTGTGTCACTATCTAGGAACAAAGGAAGCAGATGACAGAATCGAGAGATAGAGAGATGAAGGGAGAAGCAGGAGGAAAGAACAAATTAAAACTCTATCTCTTTCTCTCTCTCTCTCTCTCTCTCTCTCTCTCTTGTGGTTTGCTCAGTGGTGTGCCGTTGTCTCGTCGGGCCCACAGAGGAGCAGACAGGATGTGGAGCAATTAAATGGGCGGTGTGCCGCTGGAATACCAATGTGCTCGCTCGCTCCGATAACATGTGTAATCCCAGGCCTGGGCTGTCTTTGTGTGCTCTACCTGCATCAAAGACTTGCAGGTATTTACACTATTAATCTTCCACTGAGCCCGCCGCCGCTGCTGCTTCATCTCCTGCTCCGCTCCGCTCCTCTCCTCTCCGCTCCTCCTCTCTCTTCCTCACTCCTCCAGCGGCTCATTACATCCACGAGCCCCTGCGAAGTCGGCATTTGCATATGATAATCCACAAATGAGGGCCTCTTTTTGCATAAATCGGGGCTCAAGTCGTTTCCCGGGCTGTAATTGATTCCCAAAAGTGGGAATCTCTCACCTGACCCGGCTTCTTTGTGGGATGCTAATTGACTGCAGCGCTGTAACCTTCCCTGAACCTGGCGTGGAGTCGAAGCGCAAGTTTCTTTTTTTTTCACCGGAGTCAATCAAAACGCCACGGTGAGCTGTCACGGGCTGACGCGGGGTTGTAATTGGACCGCGGGCCTCTAGTTCGCGTTTTGTTTGGAGAGAAGGACCAACAGGGCCATTTCCCAAATCATTACCGAAGCCATTACACTCTGCCCCTCAAGCAACACGGCCTCCCTAACCCACACAGAATCCGCCATTTAAAAAAAGGGCCCAATTTACACAAACAAACATCGTCTATTTGTTGTTGGGGTAGAGTTTAGCATCGGCGGCACCACGGTAAACAGTGCCTGTAATTAGATTGGTCACACCGGGGAGCCCCAGCATGCAGCCGGGGGAAGGGTTTGCCTGGATGATGTGTGTCAGGCCCCAGTATGGAAACGCTGGAATTCCCATATTTCCTTCCTGATTTGGCTGTTCAATCACTCAAACTGTAATTTGTCATTAAGGGGGGATTAGCCATGCAAATATGAGCCCAGTGAAGCATCACCTCTCTCCCTGTCCCCTTTAAGCTTTCTGCCTTCATGGATTTATTAGGAGAAGAAAAACAAGATGACATTCCGTTATGTGTGTCTGTCTGTGTGTGCACAAGTGTGTGTGCACAAGTGTGTGTGACTTAACTAGTGGCTGTGACCACGAGATGAACCCCTGCTCTGACATTTACAGGGAGACACACACGTTTCTCCTGCTGTGCAATGTATGGCGTGCCCACTGTGGCCACGGGCGTGTGTAGCTCTGTGGGTATCGGTATGTGTGTGTGTGTGTGTGTGTGTGTAATGTGTTCTGTTAATGTGATGTTCCTCAGGTGGACAGATGTGTTCATGAGGGACCACCTGCCAGAGAACTTTCATTTAGGGGTCAACTCACAGTCACACACACACACACACAGACACACCACACACACACACACACATATCTACACATCATGGTTCATACATATTCATAATAATGACTGTGCTCCATGTGTTCCTGGGTGGGCCTTTGTGTGTGTGTGTGTGTGTGTGTGTGTGTGTGTGTGTGTGTGTGTGTGTGTGTGTGTGCGTGTGCGTGTTTGTGTGTATGTGTGTGTGTGTGTGTGACTGGAGAGAGTGTGTTGGGTGGGCCTTTGTGTGTGTGTGTGTGTGTGTGTGTGTGTGTGTGTGTTCTGTCAGGCACAACACACACTTCCCACACAACACACATCCACACACATACTGTGCTCCCACAAACACTCACACGGTATACCTTTTATGTACACAAAGCATTGGCATCTTTGCACAGACAATGACATTTGCTTGTACAAATGACATTATGTTTTTTTTTTTTCTTTTTCATTTTTTTCAAATGTTGAACAAAATGTCAAATGTATATGTAGACATATCTGCATATTTGCCCATATAATGTGTACATATATGAGCTGATGTGTGTGTTAAATGTGGGTACACATGCCCATATAATGTGTACATATATGAGCTGATGTGTGTGTTAAATGTGGGGTACACATGCCCATATAATGTGTACATATATGAGCTGATGTGTGTGTTAAATGTGGGGTACACATGCTGTGTGTGTTAAATGTGGGGTACATATATGTGCTCGTGTGTGTGTTAAATGTGGGGTACATATATGTGCTGATGTGTGTGTTAAATGTGGGGTACATATATGTGCTGATGTGTGTGTTAAATGTGGGGTACATATATGTGCTGATGTGTGTGTTAAATGTGGGGTACATATATGTGCTCGTGTGTGTGTTAAATGTGGGGTACATATATGTGCTTGTGTGTGTGTTAAATGTGGGGTACACAGGCCCATATAATGTGTACATACTATATGTGCTGATGTGTGTGTTAAATGTGGGGTACACATGCCCATATAATGTGTACATACTATATGTGCTGATGTGTGTGTTAAATGTGGGGTACACATGCCCATATAATGTGTACATACTATATGTGCTGATGTGTGTGTTAAATGTGGGGTACACATGGCCATATAATGTGTACATACTATATGTGCTCATGTGTGTGTTAAATGTGGGGTACATATGCTGTGTGTGTTAAATGTGGGGTACACAGGCCCACCCAGCCCCTCTCTAGGGACGTGGAAATGTGAGGAGCTGGTGGCTAACAAGAGAACTTGTTGTCAGCAGAGGGATTTCTCATGTTCTCTTTTCTTTCTCTCCCCCTTCTCCTGTCTCTTTCTTCCTCCCCCTTTAACTCTCCCTCTGTCTCCCTCTCTCTCCCTCTCCCTCCCTTTCTCTCCCTCTCTCTCCCTTTCTCCAACACCATCAGGTCCGCTGGAGGCCCCAGAGGCATTGCCTCTGCCAGAGCAGGCTCCGGTGGCTGTTCTACGGCTGACAGAGGCCCTTGAGAGACTGGGTGAGTGTCGCTTCAACCCCCCTGCCTTACACACTTGAATATGTACACCTCAGGTTAGCGGACAGACAAAGACAAAGACAAGACACCAATCAACATTAGCACTTTGCTAGCTAATTTTCATCTGTAACTAATAACACCTAAGTCATCTGTTACTTTCAGTACCCAGTAAGCACACACATTGACACACAAGTACAGCAGTACTGTTTACCTCGTTTGATAAAATGTTTGTTTGTTGTTGTGTTGATAAATGAATAAATGTGATACAAATGTACACATATTATGTAGGTAGAAATCAGTCTACCTACTACAATCCTGCCTTACACAATTATTTTGCTTGGATTCCCCTGTGATGATGGCCTACTGCTAAGGTGTTTGGCAGTTGTAATGTAACATTATCTTGCCTGGCTGGTCTGTTGGCAGGGTTTGAGACTGAACCTCTGTACAGAGCGCCCCCGGCTTCAAACGGACCCCCAGAACTTCGGCAGGCCCTTGATGCAGGTTGGTTCTCTCGCTTTCTCCTCGTCACTCATGAGCCTTGAAATGTTTATTCTAAACTTTAAACTATGGAGCACTCCCAGCCTTTTCACCGAACCTCACTCCCAAAACCAGTTAGATGAAAGCCAGTATTCATATTTTTATGCTTTCTTAGGTACTTCAAAAAGGTTTATCCTGTAACATCATCGATACTAATCTGCCTATTTGCAATCTACAAGCTTGTCTACAACACCAAAATCCCTTTTTCAAATGCCAGTGGGTTTCTGCCTGCCCGGCAAAGGAAGTTGTTTGGAAAACTTTGGACTGAAGTTCAGGCTGGCACCACAAGAGAGTGCTCTGACACTTACTTTTGGGGAAGATATTTTGGGAACGTCCTGGAATCTTCCAGGTGGAGGGGAGAGGAGAGGAGAGGACAGTGATGACACACACACCCTGTGCTCTCTTCGTCCTCATCTAAGTCCTGAAGTGCCACACAAGTCAGAACAGCGCGTGTTATTATGTGAGCGCCCCATTCGTATGCCACAGTAGGGACTATTTTGGCTGACGGCACTAAATTCAAATGAAGTAATCCATGTGATGTGAACACGAATCCAATGATGATTTCATATGGGAGTGATTAAATACATGTGCGTCAGAAGCTTTTTGGTAAATAATAATTCTAATTCAGGCTGTGTTGTGCAGCCAACTCTACCATTCTCCCATCTCCACGTGGGCTCACACATGCCAGGGCAGAGACAGCACTCTGCTACACAAACATACGCGCACACACACACACACACACACACACACACACACACACACACACACACACACACACACACACAGCTGATGTGAGGAGGGCTGACATGTTTGTCCTTTCACATACGGACTTCAGAGAGGTCCCCTGACTCATTAATGGCCACGCACTCCAAACCTGACACATATGTATTCACCTACCTGGACTGAGGTCGCACGCTAGCGGCGAGGGCTCCCAGGCATATGCGAACGTACAGTATATACACAGGAGAGGCCAGAGACGTGTATAGGGTCAGACAAGTAAGCCGGGCCATGCTGCACATCCACAAGAGTTTGGTGACGACATTCATGATGCCCTAAAGCATATGGCCCTGCATAAAGAAAGGTACAAGAAAGGACACACACACACACACACACACACACACACACACACACACACACACACACACACACACACACACACACACACACACACACACACACACACACCACACACACACACACACCACACACACACACTCACACTCACACTCACACTCACACACACCACACACACACACACACACACACACACACACACACACACACATGCAGATCTTGAAGGGATATGACATATGCACACCTGAAAGGTATAGACTG
>NC_045161.1:2097910-2105410 GCF_900700415.2 Clupea harengus | reverse complement strand
CCTCACCCTGAGCCCCAAATGTTTACTCCAGACCTCAGCACCTCATTCCTCGCCGTCATCAGCTTCACCCCAGTCACAATCACACTCCTGCTGCCGCCGCCAAGCGTGGCAAGACCCAGCCAGTAAACAATGGCCTGTCCCTGGTGTCCTAAACTAGCCCCAGCTCTCCCTTCCTCTCCTCTCCTCTCCTCTTCTCACCCTAACCCACAGACTAAAAACAGGCCTCCGACGTGACGGCTGGAAGAAATCAGCCTGTGAATAGTCTTCAGTTTCATTTCAGTTTCCCAAACTCGCTTCGGTTTCCATTTCGTGGAATTTGGTTGGTGGGAATGATAACTGTTTCTGTTCTGTCGAATGACGTACGAGTAATGAGAAAGTAATCAGAAGGAAAATGGTACACTAACTCAAATGTACTTCCCCTGGATGTTCTTCGTTTCAGAGAGGGAACACACACAAAGACATAAAGACATTTAAAGGTTCCTTGGAAAAAAAAATGAGAATGATTAAAAATCTGCTTGGCTAAATATTAATTAATAAACATTGGAATGCCCACCGCGTGTAGCAACAAAACAGCAACAGCAACAAGAAGCAGTTTACTTCATAAGTGATCTCAGTTAATCTCCAATAACATTCCGCTAAAGTAAGAACATTCTTCAAGCAGTTGGCGGGCGGGGTGGCGGGGTGGCGGGCGGGGTGAGTGAGTTCAGGCGCTGTGGCCCACTCCTGGGAGGGTCCTGTGGTCACGCTGGAATGAGAGCTGTCATCCTCAACACTATTTTCTTCGCCGTCTCCGAGCCCAGTCATTTACTGGAACAGCCCCTCAGTCACACTGTCAGAGGACACGGGGGAGCGACGGAGCACGCAGGCCCCAGTAAAGTCCCTCAGTCCTGGCCAGGATACTGCTCACAGAGATGCAGGCACCAGTAAAGTCCCTCAGTCCTGGCCAGGATACTGCTCACAGAGATGCAGGCAGCAGCAGCGCTTCCTTACTTAGTCACAAGAACCAGGAAGTGAGCGTAGGGCGCCAGCGTGACTCTGTCTTCCCGGTAATTCTGCAGAACTGGCCAGATGGTAATATTAGTGAAGCCTTTTATGAGAATATCTCCAGTGGCTGAGGCACCAACACAACCTGGTGTGCTGAAGTGCAGATGGGGCCAGTGGAAATATCACTGTCTACTCAAGCTCCAATGCTTAGTCCTTTATTTTAAATATTACATTCAACCACAGTGCTCATGAACTAAATGTTAGCATATTGCTGCCAAAAAAAGATTTTTAAAGTTCCAAAGATTGAGTGTGCAGGCTTATAGATATAATTAGCAAAATAGACACCAAGGCTTAGTCATAATTATGCTTTCACCTCTCCAACTCCTCACTCGAATCATTTCAAAAGAAGAGTCCCTTAATCTGAAGAGCCTCAGGAGTACAGGGATGCGAGTATGAGAACTGGGATGAGGCTCCACTGTTCATCATCAGTAGGAGGATTACATGTGGTCACATCACTGGCATAACCTCTTACTAGACACTCAACAAGTGGCAACTCTCAACTAGCCAGCCAGCGATATTATCAAACCTGACCACAGCCTATTAGTTCTTATCCAAGGTTTTTAAATAATAGCTAGCTCTCTGAAATCTAGCTACTTGCTGTTCAAAAACAGACACTATTTCATGCAATGGATTTCATGCCTGTGACCATGACAAGGGACAGGAGACAGTCAGTGACACACAGCTGCCACCAGCAGCACTTCTATCCTTAGTCAGAGGGAGCGGGAAGTGAAGTCGTGGCGCCGGCGTGACTGCTTCTTACTGGTAGCACTGCAAAAGTGGCCAGACAGAATTAAGGCTGTCAGTAGTAATATAAAACCCTTCCGCCAAACATGTGCTCGGTAACTGGGGTAGTGTCAAAATGAGACTCCGGCACTTTGAACTCAACAGCCAACACTGTAGCATTTGACCAATTATACCTCAAAAGCAAAACAGTATATCATCTTGTCTCTAATACTGATATTAACAAACATAGCAAAACAACATGAAAATGTCAAAAGATCATCCAATGCTCTATTTTAACTCAAGGAACCCACGCTCTTTTCATAACACAAATGTAGCTTGGTGGAATTAATAGTTGTTTTTTTTCGGCAGTAACCATTAAGCACAACAGACAGACATGCCTCTATCTTCACATGAACTCACTTTCTCCAGGAAGGCGCTCTTCCACTGAAAACAAGACCTATATGTTTGGTACACATTTATGGTGTGTTGGCGATGGACCCTGCAGTGCACACTCGTGCCCACCATGTCCTCAGTGGCCCTCCAGAACAGAACGTCTCTCAGACACACACCTCTGTGCGCTGGCCAGGTCCTGCATGCCTGTGTCTGCTGCTTGCGTCTTTAAATAACAAATACAAAAAGACCCCCAGGGCCAAACGCTGCGGCCGGCGATGCCGCTGATGACAGGCTCTGCCAGACAGATGACAGGAGATGGAGGAGGTGACAGAGGGGCTGAAGGCAGGAGAGGCTTTCGGGGGTGGGGCAAACGTGCTGTCCAAGTGGTAGTAAAATAGACCACTCTCAGACACCCTGATCCAGACAGAGCATTGGCACTCTGTATGGAAGGCCAAAAAAAGCCCCAGCGGTAGTTGAGCACGCTCATGATGAACCTGTGGCCGTTCTCTCAGAAAGACGTTTTAAGTCCAATCTGGCCCGGGTTCCTGCTCCAGCCGGCCCTGATTCTGGTTCTGATAAGGATCAAAAGGCACCTGTCAGAAGCTTGTTTTAGAACACTCACAAAGACTCTCCAGTTCTATTTTAGAGGTGGAATACTTGTTTGATAGCCAGTGACCATGTGTGTTACGGGTTTTACCGGAGAAGCGATCCTTTGCTGCCAGAATAGTAAATGGTTTTGTAAACAGTTTGCCATATTATTAATAATAAGATCAACTGGATATTCCTGTCCCTCAGGACGCACCCCCCCCCCCCCCCCCCCCCCCCACACTTCTATAATGTTGTTTTTGAACCCATCACACCTGTAGTGTCTCATGAAAACATTGTTCAATGAATCTAGAATGCCCTTGAACATCTTCGAGAGAGACTGCAGTGGTTATCAGGTTGTCACCGTTTGCATAACCGTTTGTTTGAGGTATATGATGACATTGCTAAACAGACTGATTTTGATACGCGAGTCAATGTCACGTTTGCACTGATAATTATACATTATCTACACCAATTATGGCCCAGGCATGTCTTTGTTGTTTTATAGTCTAATGCATTGTGCCTGCTTGAGTGCCAGTGTGCTGAGACTCTTCAAGTACACATAGGTAGTAATATATATGTATAATATGTATATATGTATATATAATATATGTATATATGTATAATATACATCTAATATATATGTATAATATGTATATATGTATATATAATATATGTATATATGTATAATATACGAGTAATATACTGTATGTATGATAGGTTAGTGGGGAGGTGCACACATCTGCACATCGACTCTACTGCAGGGATCAGCGGAGGTAATAGCAGCCCCTCAGAATTCTCTACGGCCACGGTGTTTCTTCAGGTCCACACGAGGAGGAGGAGGAGGAGGAGGAGGATGCTGAGTTCTTAATGCTGAAAAATGCTTTGATCTGCACATGGAAATGCAAAGCAAGGCAAACAGCGAGTGAAATAAGGAGAACCAAATCCAAATCCATCTTTGCCAGGAGCCCAGGAGCGGCGCGTAAACATTGGAAATCGCATCGTAATTCACCTCACAGTCACGCACAGTGCACTCAAGCAAGCCCAGCACCAAGAGAGAGAGAGAGAGAGAAAGAGAAAGAGGAAAAGAAAGAGAGGGAGGGAGGAAGAGAGAGAGAATGAGAACAGAACTCTCATGCATCCCCTATCCTGCCAAGGGCTGACTCAAATGTGGTGCTGCACTGACTTTTTGATTATTTTCCATGTTAATTATCGTGAATGATCAGAACCCTTACATCTCAGCTGCCAGAGACAGCCAGAGCACATGACCTGTTGGTGATGGTGTGTTTATGGTAGGATTGGGGGGAGAATCAATTCAGTGTCCGTCTTATTTGCACGAAACAGGGGCTCACAACAGAGCTCTGCTGTATTACATTGCCTTGACCTTCATAAGTATTCCTGTGGCAAAATGCACAAGAAAAAGAAGCTTCGTGACAAATACCTGGTGCTCAGAATTATCTTTAATAACTTCGCCTTTGCTACTGCTCAATAGAATTAGACTGTATTTAAATTGCAACATTTGTACACGCACCAGAATGGAGAGGGAATTCAATTTCATAATAAATGAACATTAGAATGTTTCAACAATATTGACGAATGTCGAGGGGGGTTTAAGAAACCGTGTGACAGATCATGCTCTGTCCTCTGCTGCTTGGTCCCAAATTACAGTCCTCTTGTTCCAGCCTGATGACACTGCCAAGACTGCTGAATGATCCCAGCATTGAGTCTTCAACCTAAAGTAACCTCCTGGCCAATAAGAATGCGTAGCTCGGGAATTCCACAGCTCTATAGAACATTAGATGGCCGCGATCTGATTGACATTCTCCATGCATGAGTCTGAGTAAATGAGTAGTTTTCTGATCCTGAGGCCCATGACTTTTCCCTCGCCTGGCAACAGTGGAGGTTTTTTTTTTCTTTTCTGTTTTTGCGACCAACAATGGTGGCAGAGAGCCCACTCCTGGGTCAGTACACTTAGAGTTTCATGAGCAGAGAGTCCACTCCTGGGTCAGTACACTTAGAGTTTCATGGAAAGCTAAGAGTGATAGGATTAGAACATTCAATCATGCTAATAATGAAGATCTTCTGCTGATTGGGTTAGGTGCAGAAAGGGGCCTCTGTTCCACGTGGCTGAGTCTATCCAAGCGTTCTGTCAGGATCGTGCCCATTAGCTTAAACCGCTGCTATTAGATTTTGGTAAAATAACTAGTCTAGAAATCAATGCCATTTTTTTTTTCTTTTTCTCTGACTTTTTTTTTTCTGGTAAGCAGATCTTCTTTCTCTGCTGACCATCCCACTCACTCCCGGGGCCTTTAAAAGAACCTGACCTCACATCCTGCAACTTCAACAATCAAATTAAAAAAGTACCCACAGATTTTTTATCCTGACTGTGAAAAATGTGGCCCGAGATATGCCCAAGATTGTGTTCTCTCTCTCTCTCTCGTTGGGTATTTGTATGTCCTTGTTCCTGTTTCGTGCCTTCTTAATGGAGCACATCTTAAGGCGTAACCGTGAAATAGAAAAGAAAAAAAAACAAAAAAAAAAACCGAAAAGGTCCCACTGGAATCCCGGGCCTAAAAAACAACAGTGTGTAATGTGGAAGTGGCGTGTCAGAGGAGGCTGATGTGTGCTCGCCTTTGTAAATAAAGGAAGATTGATGACCCTTGGGCAGTTGGGCGGTTAGTCTGCCATTGGAGCGCAGAGAGCAGGGGTGTAGTTTCATGGTTTGAGGCACCCACACCAGAAGCATTGCTAGACTCCCAGTTTGGGCTAATTCATCTCCATGTTTTGCTTTTCTGTCTTTGGGGCTGGGCAGAATGCCACCTATGGGGTTTGCAGTTGGCACTGGCGCACGAGGCAGTAGGCTGGCAGCGGAGAGAGGCTGAGGATCAGGGAGAGAGAGCTTGGGGGATTTGGGGCTCAGTCTTGAAGGGGAAGCGGGTTGGATTGGAGCGTGCGGGGGCGTCGGAAAGATGGTTGTACGGGCACAATGTGCATTAGAGATGTGATGGGAGTTCTTTGAGTTGTTCTTGGGTTCTTGAGTTCAAATGGAAACACTCGCGTGTCTGTCTGCACACATGAAAGGGCTATGTTTGGGTGTGTGTTTGGGTTTAGTTGGAGTTTGGTGTGTGTGTTTTTTTTTGTCTGTCTATCTGTCTGCCTGTCTGTTTGTCTGTCTGTCTGTCTGTTTTGTTTGTTTGTTTGTTTGTCTGTCTATGGCGTCTCGCCGTTTCTCTTTTAGTCTCTATGTTCTGTCTCTGGATGTGTGTTTGTTTGGATAAATGTGTATTTGTGTCACTATTTGTGTGTGCTGTTTATGTTTGTGTAAGCTCATGTGTATAAGCAGCGCTGAAAAGTGTTAGGTGCTAAACACGGAGAACTGGGTGTACTTAAAGCTCTTGATGTACAGTAAAACACAGCTGAGTTGCCATGTGGAAATTATAAAATGGCATTTTCCCTGGCAACATCCTCAGCTATGTACTGTAAAAACCATTCAAAGTCCTTTTCGTGGGTGGATTTCTCTCTGGCTGTTACCACAAAAATAAGAAGCTGTCTCAAAAATCAAAATCTTTCCATTTTCAAGCTGTGGAGCAGCAGGAACAAGAATTGGCAGATTGGAGCGTGCGGCTAGTGAATGCCACCTGGGTATACCATACCAAGCGGGTTAAAGACACGGGAGAAGCTTTTGAAATTAACATTAACGCTAAGAAAGGCATTTGAATGGCCCCTCTGAATGAAGAAGAAAGCTAAGAAAGCCACTTGGATGCATCATAATGCCACCTGAGCTCATAAGGTCATCATGTCATTAGCCCTGGATCCCTGATCCCCTTCTTAAAGCCTGTGGCCCAGTTGACCTCTCTCACTGGTAGTACAAATCTCACACTCCTCACACACACACACACACACACACACACACACAAACACACACACACACACACACACACACACACACACACACACACACACACACAAACATACACGCACAGTCACACACACACACACAAACAAACATACACACACACACACAAACACACACAAACAAACATACACGCACATACACACACTCCTCACACACACACAGACACACACACAAACAAACATACACGCACATACACACACACACACACACACAGACACACACACAAACAAACATACACACACATAAACACACTCCTCACACACACACAGACACACACACAAACAAACATACACGCACATACACGCACACACAGACACACACACAAACAAACATACATGCACACACAGACACACACACAAACAAAAATACACACACATACACACACACACAGACACACACACACGCACATACACACACACACACACAATTGCTTAAAAACCCTGAACCCTTACAATGATACGTAAGTGCTGGTAGGTGGGATCCAGTAAGAGGCTAATGTCTGATGGTGGCTTTGTTTTAAATAGACTTCTGATTAGAGTGTACCCAGATAAAGCACAATGGTATGTTTTCCTGGAAACGTCGTTGAACAACAACCATAGTTACGTAAATGATAGAGAGGCTATCATTTTGAACACTGTCTCTTCACCACGGCTCGACAGCGCTTTGGTGAAATGCAGTCCCCGGCCAGATCAATAGCTGCAGGGGAAGACGGATTGGGTGCGGACCAGATTTGACAAAGAACTGAATTGGCAGCCATGTAAATGGATGAAAAGGGTTGAGGACAGAGCCGACTAACGGCTGATGGACACCTGGAAGAGTTGGGGTGGAAGGAGTTGTTT
>NC_045161.1:2070410-2082910 GCF_900700415.2 Clupea harengus | reverse complement strand
ATGATGGAGCTGCGGGCTCAAAAACATCTCCGGGGACTGTCCAAGTGCTATGGACACAGGGTTCAAAGTACCGATTAAAAGAAAGATCGAACTGGTGGATGGCAAGGGGAGTAAGGTGAAGAAGGCAGGAGAGGCAAATAGTGATGATAGTGACAATGAGTCTGGGGGGTCTAACTGGTCAGATTGCTCACAGGGAGAGTTGAACGCATCTGGTGAAAAACTAGCAGTGAGGTATAAAGCGGAGGACATCAGTCGCTTTCTGCGTGACACCAAAGGTAATCGAACGTTGAAGTTGAGTTTTATTTCCCAGATCGGCCTCAATTTATAACGATGTTGCCTGCTTCATTAGAGAAGGCGCCTTTACTGAGAGGGAGGTTGCACGCCTCCGAAAGTTTTTAACTACACTGAGGAAAAAGGTTCGGCTTGAGGAGCCACCCTCGGACACATAATGAGCAGTCAAACGAGCACCCTTAGTGTTGCCACGCTGAATTTAAACGGTGCCAGGGACGGACAGAAAAGATTAACTCTGTTTGATTTTATCGCCTTAAAACAAATAACTGTTATGTTTGTGCAGGAAACGCATTGCGACGTTAAATGTGAGGTTGAATGGAGGAAAGACTGGAAGGGGCGGATTTTTTTCAGTCACAAGACCTCCCTGAGTGGGGGCGTGGCAATACTTTTTTCTAAAGGTTTTCTCCCTCTTTCTTGTGAAGTAGAGGAGATAGTGGAGGGAAGACTCATGATGGTAAAGGCAGTTTTTGAAAAACACACCATGATTTTTCTTAATGTATATGCACCGACAAATGGTGCAGAGAGAATTTTGTTTTTTGATAAAATCAGTGAAGTGCTTAGTGACTTGGATCCAGAAGCTCTTTTTTTCATGGGTGGTGATTTCAACTGCACCGCAGAGGATAAGTTGGATAGAAATCATTTAGAGCCTCATGCTCCCTCCCAGAAAGCTGTAATAAAACTAATGAATACCTATGAGCTGTGTGACTTATGGAGGACCATGCATCATGGGATTAGACAATATACATGGGCTCAAAGCAGGGATAGTTATATTTCCTTAGCACGATTAGATAGAATATATGTGTATAAGCATCACCTCAACCTCTTTAAAGAATGCCACATCCTGCCAACCGGCTTTTCTGATCACTGTGCAGTTATTTGCAAGGCATCAGTGAAAGCGTTCAAGCCCAAGAGTGCTTATTGGTGCTTCAACACATCACTTTTAGGGGATAAGCACTTTAGAGATACTTTTATCTTCTTTTGGGAGACTTTTAGGCAGCAAAAAGTTTCCTTTACCTCATTACAGCAATGGTGGGACTATGGGAAAGTCCAAATTAAGCTTTTTTGTCAGCAGTACACCTTCAGTGTTACCAATGAGATAATTCGTTCACTGAAGGGCTTGGAAGAAGATATTATGAACCTGCAAGAGTTAGTCACACCAACAGGGGCTGAAGAACAAGTTAAACTTCTAAAGGAGAAAAAGGGTAGATTAAGTGAACTGCTGGGGGTCAGGGCACAGGGGGCTCTCGTGCGCTCACGTTTTCAGAGCGCCAGCCTTATGGACGCTCCATCCAAGTTTTTCTTTGGGTTGGAGAGAAAAAATGGTCAGAGCAGGATGATGCACACTTTGCGGTCTGAAGAAGGCCAGGAGTTCACTGAGCCTGCTGAGTTACGCAACTATGCAATGATTTTTTATTCTAAGCTGTATGAAAGTGAGTTGGTGCACAGTGATACGCCATCCAGTGATATGCCAACCGGTGCATTCCTCAGTGGTCTGCCCAAGGTGACAGAGGAGTCACATGCTGAGTTGGAAAAAGTGTTAACGCTCCAAGAACTTGAACAGGCCCTTATGAGTATGGAGAATGATAGGCCCCAGGAATTGATGGACTGCAGATTGAGTTCTATAAGACTTTTTGGCCCAGTATTGGACAAGATCTCCTAGAGGTGCTCCGGGGGAGTCTAGAAAAAGGCTGCCTGCCTCTTAGTTGCCGCCGCGCTGTGATCACTCTGTTGCCCAAGAAGGGCGATCTTCAGAATATAGGCAACTGGCGCCCAGTTTCCTTGTTATGCTCTGATAAAAAGTTATTATCCAAGTCCTTGGCCATGAGACTGAAAAGAGTGATTGGTCAAGTAATCCACCCGGATCAATCCTATTGCATACCTGACCGTTCTATTTTTGATAATATTGCATTAGTTAGAGACTTGCTGACAGTTTCAAGGAACTCTGGCTGCAATCTGGGGCTTATTTCATTAGACCAACAGAAGGCTTTTGACCGTGTGGAACATCAGTACTTGTGGTCCACGCTAGCTTCTTTTGGGTTTAGTTCTGGGTTCATAGCAATGGTTAAAACAATGTACTGTAATATTGAAAGTGTGTTAAAAGTGAACGGTGGCCTGAGTGCCCCTTTAAAGTCAAGAGGGGAGTAAGGCAGGGGTGTCCCATGTCAGGGATGCTATATGCCATTGCTATAGAACCTCTGTTGCATAAACTGCGCACTGATTTGAGAGGTTTTTCTGTGCCCTGTTGTCTTGATAGGTTTTTTTTGTCTGCTTATGCAGATGATGTCATGGTTTTTGTTAATGACAAAGATGATGTGGTTACATTAGAAAACACTGTAAAGGCTTTTCAATGTTTGTCTTCTGCTAGAGTGAATTGGGGAAAAAGTGAAGCCCTTTGGGTAGGGGAGTGGGGAGGAAGGTGCTCTGGTTTGCCGGGTGGGTTGCTCTGGAAAAAGGAAGGGCTAAAATATCTGGGTGTTTTTTTGGGAGATGATTCTTTTGTCTCCAAGAACTGGGAAGGGGTTTTTGATAGGTTAAAGGCCGCTTGGGGAAATGGAAATGGTTGCTCCCTCAACTTTCGTACAGAGGGCGCATACTTATCACTAATAATTTAGTGGCTTCTTCATTATGGCACAAGTTTGCTTGCATGGAACCTCCTGCTCTGCTACTGGATAGCATTCAGAAGGAAGTGGTGGACTTCTTTTGGGACAAAATGCACTGGGTCCCTCAGGCGGTTCTCTTCTTGTCAAGAGAGGATGGAGGACAAGGGCTCATGAATCTGGTCAGCAGGAGAGACGCTTACCGATTACAGTTCATTCAGCGACTGCTGACTGCACCCAAAACACTGACTTGGAGACCACTAGCCCATTGTATTTTGCATGGAGTCAGTAAATTGGGCCTGGATGTCAGTCTCTTCCAGATGGACGCTAAGCAGCTCGTCATTGAAGGATTACCTCTTTTTTACAGAAGTATTTTTAGGGTTTGGGGACTTTTTTATCATCAGTGGGTTGGAGGGTTATCATCCGTTCACTGGTTGCTGGAGGAGCCAATTGTGTTGGGATCACGGTTTGATGTGGCTGGTGAGGACTTTCCTGGGATAAAAAAACTGTTATGTGAAAAAATGGTGTTGAAATTGCGACATTTGGTTGGCAGGGCAGGCTGCAAGTTGCAAAATGCCCAGGCAGTAGCTTCCTGCTTAGGGATTAAGTCTGTGAGGTATGTGGAGAGGTTCCTTGGAAAACTAAATGGGGTGTTAAATCTTCAGGAGAAAAGTCTTCTAGAAGGATACAGCAAGGGAAATATAATCTGTGATGGGGAAGATATTTTCCCAAACATTCTTCTTTTACCTGCGGTGCAGGAGTGTGGCCATGCTAGCCCCCTGCTGGTTTTTGGAGAACATGAACGCATTTGTTTATTTACAGTTACGGGGAAAGTTTTGTACAGGAATTTAGTGAAGCTGGCAAATAGGAGAACGTTGGAAGGCAGGACAGATACTGTTTGGAGAGACAGGCTAGGCATTAACGACAACACCAAACCTGTGTGGAGAGTCTTGTACAAGCAGCCATTGACGAAAAGAACTGGGGATCTTCAGTGGAGGATATTACATGGGGCTATTGCGGTTAATGCCGTTATAGCTAAGATAAACCCTGAAATTAGTGACAAGTGTCCATTCTGTGTTGGGAGAGAGACTATCTATCACTGTTTCATGGACTGTAATAGGCTTTCCCCTTTATTCTGTATGCTAAGCCTACTATTTTTTTCAATGGGAACAATGTTCACGAAGCAAGGTTTTATAATTGGGTTCTCGTACAATCAGAGGCAGAGGTCAAAGTGTCAACTTCTTAATTTTATTGTTGGTCAGGCCAAACTAGCAATCTACCTTAGCCGCAGAAACAAGGTACGGTACAGTACAGGGGATGATGTAAAAGCAGTTTTCAAGAATTTAGTTAAATCGAGAATTGGTATTGATTTTCATTTCTATAATGTCATGAGTGCAATTGATGTCTTTAAAGATATATGGTGTGGTAATGGTGCGCTTTGCGCGGTGAAAGAGGACGAACTGGTCTTCGCTCCTTTTTTGAACAACTGACTTGTGTTTTGTTTTTGTGCCTGTTTTTTTCTTTCCTTTTTTGTGTGTAGGGGGGGGGGGGGGGGGGGTGAAGGGAACTGTTTGTTTGTGGGACCTTTAACTGTTGTATAATAAAAGTTTGTTCAAATCTCTCTCTCTCTCTCTCTCTCCTATTCTCTCTCTCTCTCTCTCTCTCTCTCTCTGTATTCTCTCTCTCTCTCTCTCTGTCTCTCTCTCTCTTTATTCTCTCTCTCTCTCTCTCTTTATTCTCTCTCTCTCTTTTATTCTCTCTCTCTCTGTATTCTCTCTCCTCTCTTCTCTCTCTCTCTCTCTCTCTCTCTCTCTCTCTGTTCTCTCTCTCTCTCTCTGTCTGTCTCTCTCGCTCTTTATTCTCTCTCTCTCTCTCTCTCTCTTTATTCTCTCTCTCTCTCTCTCTCTCTCTCTCTCTGTCTCTCTCTCTCTTTATTCTCTCTCTCTCTCTCTCTTTATTCTCTCTCTCTCTCTTTATTCTCTCTCTCTGTCTGTCTCTCTCTCTCTTTATTCTCTCTCTGTCTCTCTCTCTCTCTCTTTATTCTCTCTCTCTCTCTCTCTCTCTCTGTATTTCTCTCTCTCTCTCTCTGTCTGTCTCTCTCTCTCTTTATTTCTCTCTCTCCTCTTTATTCTCTCTCTCTGTCTCTCTCTCTCTCTTTTTTCTCTCTGTCTCTCTCTCTCTTCTTTATTCTCTCTCTCTCTCTTCATTCTCTCTCTTTCTCTCTCTTTATTCTCTCTCTCTCTCTATACATTCCCTTTCTCCTTGTCAGAGGACAAGCTCTGGCAGTGAAATGAGGGGTCATGATGCCTGACCTTGCGCTTAGCTCCTTTTCCTCCCATGTGACAAAAGGTTTAGAACCCACTGCAGGAGACACCTGCACTGGAGGAGCCCCACACACACACACACACACACACACACACACACACACACACACACACACACACACACACACACACACACACCCCTCGCCTTTACTACCCCTGCTCTAGAGCCAAGCCAGACTGACAGATTAATACTGGTGCTGGGGGAGACCATCTGCATCAGACCTGCCAGTGTGGTCATGCTGAGAGTCCAGTTATTCCCGAAAAACTGGCAGATCGGCATTTTCTGCCCACCCTCTTCCCGACAGCCAACACATTTTGATGGTCAACATGACCCATTTTGCAAAGCAAAGTTTGGCTGCCTGTTCTTGTAGGGCCCAGGAGACATGTTGTTTCTTTTAAGAGCTATCGCCTGCTAGATAAAAAAGAGCTGGAAAAAAAAATAGGCAGCCATAAAATACCTGAAGATTTTGGCTTTGAAGTTTCTGTCCGGAAAAATATGTCAGTGATATAAAATTTAGATGTCTTTTTGTAGAAGGTCCAGAAAGAAGCTTAGTCGCTGCACCCATAAGAACTCCTTATAATAGAATGTAAAAGTGTCCAAGGTGATGTATTGATATGCACACTCTTTTTTTATTCTGATGGGACAGATATGGAAATGATTCTGAAGATGTATTGATCCAACACACAAAGCTCTGACATTTCTGAGAAATCTTCGATAGTCTTAGAAATGCATGTACATAAATGTTCATGTGTATACATACTTAAATGTATGTATACATGTATTTAAACATGCAAACAACATATCAGTACATTCTATTTATGTGTTTTAATTATCAGTTGTGTTTAATTGATTGGAATACCTAACCAATATTTCATTATGTTGAATAAGTCTAACAAGTCTATTTACCATTTCAAGTCATTAAGCCATAACACAAGCAACATCTAACCAACCATTTTCACCCAATCTAATTGTGGGGAGGGGGTTCATTGAGCATCAACACCATATTCATAGCACCCGGGTCCTGACTCCAAAAGGACAGCGGTAGCAGATTATTAAAAGAGCGCAGTGACAGGGCACCACAGGGTGTCATAAATCTTAAATCTTGCCCCGGCGCCCGTGAGAGCGTCCGAGGCTGACGGTCAGCGACTCTGCCAAGGTCATCTGCAGGTAATTTCCTGCGCGGGGCTGCGGGACTTCCCAGGCCTGACTGGCTGACGTGTGATTAGCGGGGCTTGACAGATGAGTGGAGGCAGGAGGGATCCCACGGCCCTCCATACACACAGACACACACACACACCACACACACACACACACACACACACACACACACACACCACACCACACACACACACAACACACAACCCACACCCCACACACACACACACAGACACACACACACACACACACACACACTCCACTCCACTCCACTCCACTCCACTCCACTCCAAACTAACCCCGATCAGACGGACAGGGATGAGCGCTCCTGTAATGGACGCGGCACAAGGGGAACTGAAGTGGCTGCTGCAGTGGATGGGACAGGGTGGGAACACCCCGATCTGGAGCCTCGGAGGGGGGTGTTGGGGGGGGGGGGGGGGGGGGGGGGGGGGGGGGGAATGGGGGGTCACTCTCTTCCCTCCCTTCTGGGGGCCATCCAAAGTCGCCAGGCATCCCAAACCGGGGATTAAATCGGACAAAATAGCCAGAAAATTGCTTTGAGTCGCTATGTGAGTTTTAGTTCAGGCCCGATGACTGGCTTTTTCACTTCTGCGGGCTGGCTCGTCTCCATGGTAAATCTCACAAGAAAGTGTTCAAGCACCATTTTGCGGGAACCGGGGGGGGGGCCGCTCTTTGTTCAATCACTCCGAACTAACCCTCTGAACCCTCTAGACTGAGCAGAGTCATCACCAGTCTGAACACATGACCAGACGAGGCAGTACATGCCCAAATCAGCTCTGACAGAATCATTTAAAAAAAAAAAAAAAAAAAAAAAAAAACCTCCACTGGCCCTCTCAGGGAAGCGACTCAATATGCAAGAGGTGTGGGTGACCAGCAGCGGAGGACTAGAGAGCACCAACAGTGCCTCTTTCACCAGGCAAATCACACAAAGCCCCAACCACCGTTTTTTTGGAGTTCTGTCAAGACATTGCTGCATCCAGGGCAATATGCTAATGTGGCTGGTTACTGGCACATTTAGATGGACTAGACACAATATGACTGCCGCTTTCTAATGCTCGGGGTTGTTTTTTTGTTTTTTGTTTTCTTTGTAACTCGCATTGTCGAGCTCTCAGACTTGCCGAGCAAGCCAGTTGGCAGCCGCGCATCTGATGTGAGGAGAAACCTGCTGGCTCGCATATTTAGTGCAAGCGATCTAAATTAGTCTCGTAGTTGTATGTGTGTGTCCTCCTCCAGTCCTGACTGCAGCAACTGAAACGTTTATATGGCTGCCTCATACCAAGACCACTGGCACTGAATTCTCTAATGGTTGGTTGAAATTGGTCTGTCAACAAGGTAATTTGGGACCCCCATACCTGAGAATCAGAGAGCTTAACCAGTGCAAGTTGTTAATAGGGGGAAACTTTACAAGGGATGTTTGGGGAAGCTTTGGAGTGGCGCAGCAATTACACTTCCTGAGGAGTTATTTGAATAAGGCTTTGGATTTGCTGTTGGCTTTAAAACTCCATGAGTGTGTCCGTAAAGGCAACACTGGCTGTCGTGCATTTGTTCTGCTTCTTAAGAGTGGATGATAAATCAAGAGTGCTAAATGAGAACCACATTCAATCTTTCTTTCTTTTTTTCCCCCGTCCCACCAATACAATTATCTGTTGACCACCCTGTCTGTCACGACAGCCAATGAGCCAATTAGAAAACTGGTCAGACAGCCCTCAACAGAGGAGGCTTTACAGTGTCACTGAACCAGTCAGATGTACAAACTTGTCGATGGGAGAGGAAGGACCTTTGTCATTTGGGGGCCATTTAATGAGGTGGACTTGCGCTGTTTCCCTGAGACAAGGACAACTCTGTTTGCCTGCTTCCCGCAAAGACGTGGTTTATTTGATGCGCTTATTGCGCAAGAGGGAGGAGCGCGCTTAGCCTCATTTTGTCTGCCCATGAAGGTAAATGCCAAACAGATAGCAGTTTGGAGTCTTAGTATTTGCATCTAAATGTCCTTTCCTCTCATACCTCGGATTTCCAAGCCTTGGGCCTTCGAGACAACACACCACAGTTATTTGTCAATGATTCATTTTGGCGGTGATGACTTTTCCAGGATTCGTATTTTGCAATGTCCCCCCCATTTTAGGAGCAAGATTCGTTTTGAATTGGCTCCTGAATATTATTTTATGGCAGAGAAGAAGTCTCTTGCCTTTGTGTGTCTCCCGTCATGAGAGATGCAGACTTTTTTTTTATGCTTCTGACTTCGGTCTCATCATAGAATGATCATTATGAAAAAGGGATAAAGTTTATTTGAACTTGTTTGTTTTTCAATTCCAGTCCATGTGAATTGATCTTCTCTTTCCTCATCATGCAATCATTAGAATGGATCCACCATATTTTTATGAAATTAGCATGCAGAGAGGAGGGGTTATCATTTCTATCGCACAACAACAAACAGTATGAATAATGAAACACGACAGTCCTCCTGGTGCGCAAATACTGTAATATTCAATTAATGAGATCCCAGTATGCAAACAATATTGTAACGCATTCTCTCTCACTCTCTTTCTTTCTCTCTCTCTCTCTCTCTCTCTCTCTATCTCTCTCTCTCTCTCTCTCTCTCTTTCTCTCTCTCTCTCTCTATCTCTCAGTAGAATTATCAAAGCTTGCCTAGTTTTGTAGGTCACCCATAACAGAAAAGCGTTTGCCTTCTCTGGGACACAGTCTTAATCTGGGTCGCCCCGCACTGCTGAATGAGCGGGCATTGTCTGGGGACTCTATTCAACCTTGAGAGGTGCCATACAAATGCTTCCGGCAAGTTACAGTATAGAGAAAAAGAAGTCAATGGCAAAGAAGCCCTTTCTGCCCAAAGCTACAGAACAATATATGAGCCACAGACGGTCCCAATGGATTCGCTACAAGGCAGCCTTCCCTGAAAACCCCACAGTAATAATTACAGAAGGAACTTGCCCTTTCTCATCATTGGATGTGCCACGGTGAAGATTTACTGTGGATGTTGCTATCGACAAAAAAAAGATGCAATGATATACAGATAAATCATCATTAAAATGCTCCACAGGTAGAGGAGGGCCTACTTATCTCCGTCTGCAAGGCTGCGAGGTATCGACCGGCGCGCCTCCAAGGTCACCGTCCGAGAGATGGAGAGCTGCTGAGGCCAGCACAGTGCTTTGAGGAGTCATAATCATCAAACAACAGAATGGACACCGGCGATGGCTCCCTGCAGCCGGGGCCCGACAACGCGACAGGATCTATGGGCCCCGGCGAACGCCATTTAGTCATGTTATTGGATCGCAAGGGAAAAATGGGTTTCTAAGTTATCACCCTCCGAGACAATATACACAGAGCAGTCGGGCAGCGTCTGCCACCGAATGCCTCCGCTCAGTTTTTCTGTCTGCCTTTTTGCCCTTGGTTGATCAATATGAGATGGTATTACGCTTTTAAGGGAGTCCATTTTTTAAATTTTTTTTTATTATTTAATAAAAAAAAATTTACAACAGAAAACTCAAAACTGGCTGAAACTGGGTTTGTTTGTTATTCCTAACAGGGGACTAGGACATATTCACGGCGCATGATGCAGCATGGTAACACTTGACTGCACCCAAACAGGCTCTCTTCAGTTCACATTCATGAATCTTCCCAGGCTAGCCTGTTTTATTTGGCCCGGCCTTCAGTTCAAAAGCTTCTCATGTATGGCCCTGGCTAGGGTTCAGTGATCAAACAAATGTCTCCGATGATTCAAGCAAATGTTTTATTTCCATCATAAGGAGAGCATGGAGAGCATCTGGGCACAGCGTAAAAGCTTCTCAAATGCCACACAGCGTGACACTTGACCTCGAATGTCATCCTTTGGCATTTCACTTCAGTGGCGGCAGGTGCGAATCTTCCCCCAACACTCCACCTTTTCTTTTTTTGGACACTCTAATCCTTCACATGACAATCTAGAGAAGCAAATTTGTTTCATTTTACTTCTCTAATGCATGCCGATACGAGCCCTAATTTCATTAAAACTCCAAAAACTGAACGCATATTGATACTCATCTCATCTCAAAGATTCGAATGGCTCGAGTGGCAGACTGCACGCAGAGTTTTTTCTTCGTCATGATAGACAGGCGTACGGTTACATGCCGAGGCAAAACAGCAAGGCCGTTGGGGCTCCTTTTTTTTTCTAATGAAAAGGCCAGGTTCCATGACAACCGAGCCCGCATTTCTGAGCTCTGTAATGATGCCGGAGGATCTGATGGCACCGATAGAGATAGAGAGGGTTAGTGTGTGTGCGTCTGATAAGGCTGGCTGGGGGTGGGGTGGGGGGCGGGGGGGGGGGGGGGCTGTTGGGTATGGGGGAGGTCTCTGATAGGAGCTATCCCACTGCTCCGAGTGCACTTGGGCAATTGACATGCTGAAAGGTGATTTCCTGCTGACATGACTGGGGAAAAGTTGAAGTGTTTGTGGCAAATGTCTCATCTGATACTTCTGAGCTTGTGAGAAATGAGAAAAAAGAAAAAAACATTTATATTATTCATGCCTTTCCAAAATGAAATGAATTGCGAAGTGTGTAGCTGTTTAAGTATTGAAGTGCTCCGACATGCGTAAGTGCTAAAGTGTGCGAGTATCTCTGGGTCTGTCCAGATGGACTGGGTTCGGAGCCCGCGTTTGCTATTCTCAGAACTCGTTTTACACCCGAACGACCGGTGACCTCTCGTTTATTAGTCTGGACCTCAAGCTGCCGTCACAACAGGCGTCTCATGTCTCTTTACAAGCACTCAACCAAATATTTCCGCACCCCGTCGTAGGAACAAAACCCTTCACACAAGACCCCGTTTCTTCCCCTTTTTACCTTTCGTTTTTTTTACGACATGGTCACGACAATAAAAATGGCGTTTCGGGTTGCAGTTCTTTAGCTGGCATATGTGGGAGATGCCTCTGTGTGTGTGTGAGTGTGTGTGTGTGTGTGTGTGTGTAAGTATCCCGGTGAGCAACAAAAGAGCGTCCAGGTGAAGCTTCCTCACGTTACGAGCGCCGTCCAGCCCAGGTAATCAAATCTGCCAGCCAGGTGAGCACGGAAGAGTGGCACCTTACACTCGGCTCAGGCCTTTTGTTCTCCGACGAGTGTGCGCGTGTTCATTAACCGCCTCTAAATGGCTGTTGGTGGACACTGAGGACATAACCACCCTTTAACCAGCGGTGTGGAACTGAGACCAACACAGCCCCAACACTCACCTCGTGCCCAGATTAATGATCTATTCACATCGCCTTGCCTGGGCAAAAACAGATGGGGGACAGAGCTGGTGTTTTATGTTTGCTTAGGCGAGGAAACTAGATATTAGTGATGGCAGGCTAATTGAGCTTCTTTTTTTTACCTCATCTGGTTCTTTTCATGGAAACCACATCAGATGTGGTGTTGGAAGCCGCTGTGTTTTCTGGTACTGCTTGGCTTATGGTTTCGCACCGAAGCCGTAAATCCTGAGTCTGGTGGATTTTCCCTGTCCTTGGTCCTAGATCTATTCCTTCTGTCTCACTCTGACTCTGACTCTCACTTTCGCTGTTGCTCTCCCTCTCCTCTCCTTCCCTCTCTCTCTCTCCTCTCTCTCTCTCTCTCTCTCTCACACAGACAGATAGCATGGCAGAATGAGGAGTGTGCAAGTCTGGAATTTGAGGGGCTTTAGGAGCCAAACAAAAAGCAAAGAGTAAAGTCCTGAGAGACGATCCAGACTGATAAATCAACATGAAAGACCTTTCAAAACAATAACATGATATGAATACTGATATGGCTCCACTCTAAGAATCGGAAGAGAAAGTGCAGACTGTGGCCAGATCGTTGAGCATTTTAATATTCCCCAGGTTGCCACGAGGGAGGAACGTGTCCCTGCCTCATTTGACTTGCTAAAAATGCCAATGCTGATTCAAAAGGGTTGAACGAGGGCATAGGCGAAACAAACCCCTCTTTGACAGCTGACAGCAAGAAGTATGTTTCTGTCAGGACCACATAAGCCAGAATTAGTCTTTACAATGGAAAAGGATGTAAACCTCTGCCATCAGGACATGCGCATGGGAATGTTCATGGAAATGTTGGCCGTGATGTTGGGACATCTGTTTAGTCCCGTCTGGGAGGACAGT
>NC_045161.1:2060410-2065410 GCF_900700415.2 Clupea harengus | reverse complement strand
TAAGAGGCTCCAACCTGAGACTACATTTCCAAGGGATTTGGCACAGGGTCCCCTGTGGCCCCTCTCTTCCCTCAACCTGCAGGCTCCGATTAGTGTGTGTTTAGACATCCATCTTCTTTTCTCTCACTGCCAAGATCTTCTCCTCAAACCATATCCCTCCTCCCATCCATCCCTCCTTTTATCCATCCATCCATCTATCGATCCATCCCCCTTCAATCTTCTCTTCCAGCCTTCAGGTAGCGCGGAATTCAAACAATGCTACTCGCAATTAGCGACAGAGCCGCAATGAGCTCTCTATGTAAACAACTGTGCTTCTTCAAAATAAACACGCCGACCAAAGAGACCCCCACCACCCACCCCACCCCCCCCGAATCCAGCAGCGCCGACGCTCACTGCCACCACAGCTGGCCCTGCCGGCTCAGTGAGGAGCCAGTCGCACTCCCCCACAGCATTTCAAAGCCAGGAGAGGCGCATCAAAAATAATTCATAAGAGCCACCATGGAGGAGGATGAGGCACTCATTAAGTCCAACTCTGACCCTGTAGCCACCCACATTTAAAAGGAGATGAGGGGGTAGGGATGGGGGTGTGGGGTAGTGGGGGAGTTTGCAAAGGCTGGGGTGGAGATAGTGGAAACCCCCCCTTGGGAAAAATCAACCCCCAACAGCTCCTGCTCAATAAGTCATGAATCGGAGATGATGTGCCGTGTTGACGTGGGGATTCAATCTAGGTCTCGTTACCATCCAGACTGGAAAACATGTGAGAAATTATGCCTAACCAGATCGAGTGTAAGCTATCCTATTTGTGCCGTGGTGAAACTGGCGTAGTGAATGTTTCTTCTGGTGGAAAAACAATCCTCCCGGCATGTCAAGTTGCCTGCGGGATACGACACCCCATGTACACTTACACACAGAGATTACCATCTCTAATATGTGTGTGTGCACACGTACACAGTAGTGTGTGTGTGTGTGTGGTCTGTGTGTCAGCAGGGTTTCAGAAGGAATGTGGCTCTGTGTGTGTGTGTGTGTGTGTGTGTGTGTGTGTGTGTGTGTGTGTGTTGTGCGCGTGTGTGTCTGTGTGTGTCTGCATGCATGTGTGGTAAGGAGCTGCAGAGCCAGACCCAGGCGATCTCGGCAGGGAAAATGATCCTGAAAACATCCAGGCAGCCAAGGGGAGAAAAGATCCATTCTAATCCCATATGAGACCCAATCTCAACATGCAGTCGTGTAATAGAGATCACTGCATAATCAGTCCCTCTTCCAGCATCTCTCCTTCCTCACCACCATTGAGCTCACTATACTACTAGACATCTGAGGTTCTGAACTACGCACTTTACCGTACTGGTCAGAATGGTTCTAGACGGGGAGTTCCGGTCGTCGTGAACATGGAGTAGACGCATTTACTTCACGCTCCCACCTACTTTATAAATGTATAGAATTTAGCCCCTTTTTCCTACCCTACGAATACTCACTTACAACTTTTAACCCCTAATAATCGATCCTGTGAGAAGATGGCCACGAAAAACAGCAGAAATAAAGAAAGAAAGGAAGACACTACTGCCAAGGATAGCGTAGCTGCTGGCCGTTCTGATATGGACACCATAGCCGCCATGTTAGAAGAACATAGAGCGGCCCTTTCGACTGAATTTAGATCTGCTTTCTCAACCCTCGAGACAAAACTAGAATGGTTCTAGACATCTGAGGTTCTGTACTACGCACTTTATCGTACCATTGGGCTCTCTATACTTCTAGACATCTGAGGTTCTGTACTAAACGCTTTATCGTACCATTGGGCTCTCTATACTTCTAGACATTCTGAACTACACGCTTTACCGTACCGGATGGAGTAGAAAGCCAGTCTCCAGCACCGAATCCACCCTGTTTCAGCTGAGTGAGGATGCTCACAGGCTCGCTCGTGTGCACGAAGGAGTCAGGTCTATGTTTAGCCTGCCGTGAAGGAGTGTGGTGTCTGGGAGGGCATGGAAGGCACGATGGTGTGTGTGTGTGTGTGTGTGTGTGTGTGTGTGTGTGTGTGTGTGTGGGAGGGCATGGAAGGCATGGGTCCCTGCACTGGCGAGGAGACGGACCGCGCCTCTCCATCTGTTCCTCTTCTCACCTCGCTGTCACACTCACCTCCCTCTCGGAGGCTCAGGGATCGGGGTGGCTGCGGTGGTGTGTGTGTGTGTGTGTGTGTGTGTGCGTGTGTGTGTGTGTGTGTGTGTGTGTGTGTGTGTGTGTGTGTGTGTGTGTGTGTGCGTGTGTGTGTGTGCGTGTGTGTGTGTGTGTGTGTGTTGTGTGTGTGGTTGCTGTGCTAGAGGCAGAGCTGGCTCTCTCCTCTGTTTGTCAACGCGCTGACATTCAGCCCGAGCGCCGTGCAGCACAGGCTCTGTTGATTTCCCAGCTGACAGCCCGGTGCGCGAGAGTGAGAGCACTCTCTCTCTCTCTCTCTCTCTCTCTCTCTCTCTCTATCTCTTTCTCTCTCTCTATCTCTCCCACTGTCATCCAATCTCGTAAGTCCGGAACCAGACGCCTACCCGCTCAACCACCGGCCCGCCCGCCTGCCTGCCTGCCATCTTTCAGGTAACCTGTTTCCCACAGGCACCGAGGGATGTGCCGACTCACTGAGCGGCTCCATGTGAAGGGAGCGAAGAACATCATGCAACATTTGAAATGGAGCTGGGATGAAGAAAAAGTCCCTTGTGAAATATTCCTGTCACCGACATAACATTGGTTGAGCAGAGAAGTAGATCCAGATGAAAATAGTCGCTTCTGTTGCTTTGGTGAGGTGACTGAGAATCAACTCACACTGCTGCAAGCCATGATCCTGAATACGAAGAAAATGCATGATGCCCACAGCTGTGATAACCCTTTTCAAAAAACTGGCAGGCAGATACAGAAGCTTGAAGGCATTTGTTTTTGCAGAGGTATCGTTGCCACCATCTTATAGCATTTTATATGGAGGTGTTCAGAAAATGCGACAACGTATATGTGCCGATGCAATCCACAGTATTTTTCATCTCTGAGGCAAGAACCAGTAAAATATCATAGTGGTTGCCTAAAGGTATGGATGTGACCGCCGATGAACCATCATGGGCTGAGAAATGATGAGTGGGGAAGCTAGAGAGAGAGAGAGAAAAAAAAACCTCTATGGTTTGCCGAGAATATATATCACTTCTTCAACCACAGTCACCTGTAATTGGGTCTGGGTGCAATGAAAAAATCAGGGAGAAGAAAAAAAAAGGTCTCACCAGAAAGTGAGCGACTCTCGGCTGGTGACAGCGAGACCTAATTATAACAGTGACTGCCCCCCCACGCCCCCCGCACCTTCACCATCACCCCCCTCCCCTCCATCCCATCCCAACCTACAGGACCTCGCCGTCTGAAGGGGCGGCAGCGCCAAGGCGCTAACAGCCAGAGGGATGGCTCCTGTGCTGCTCCTGACCCGGAGAGACCTGCGCGCGCGTGTGTGTGCGCGTGTGTGTGTGTGTGTGTGTGTGTGTGTGTGTGTGCGTGCCTCATTAAAAATGAATTGGCAGGTAATATTGGCACCTCGCCTGCAGTCGCGGTCACCCTCCTCCACCTCCCCCACCTCCTCTCCTCCTCCTCCTCCTCTTTCCCAGCACCCGTCTCCACCATGCATAATGCAGCGGAGGTTCAGGGGTGGCGCGGGGGTTAAACGAGCGAAGGTCACTCGGACAGCCGAGCGCCATCAATCCCACGCTGAGTGGGTCCTGAGCGTGGATGCTGACAAACACACACACACACACACACACCACACACACACACACACACACACGTCCAGCATCCAGGAGTTAACGTGCTAATGGGGTGGGGGGGGATGGAGGAGAGGAGACTGCGCTGATGGACCTGACTGCGCTGATGGACCTGACTAAGTGCCCGTAAAAAGCCTCCCTACAGCAAGGCAGCCTGCGGTTCCTGGTAGGTTAAATAAAGGAAAAACCTGTCTTATGGGCAGGCTTAATGACTCTGAATACAGCTCTGGGATCAGCATGAGGGAGCAAAACTGAGGGAGGTAAAACAAGATACAGTATGCATGTCAGTCTCACTGCAGTACTGTTGTTTCTAGTAAAAGTAAATATGACCATAATATTTTGGGCAGCCATTGCTTATTTATTTAGTTACAGGGGGACAAACAGCATACGGCTATGTTTAAAAAGATATCTCCATGTGTTGCATGTGGAATTCTTAGTCAGAGGGCAAAGCAAAGACCAACCAATGAACACACACACACACACACACACACACACAAACAAACAAACACACACATTGTTTTTGTAGACCACACACAGGTCTGCCTCTTTGTGTGCAGAGATATAAAAAGCCTGTAAATTGTCAAGCACAATGGAGGGAGCTGGGACTTCACAGCAATCTCTGACCTGTGTGACCCCTGTAGAGCACCTCCCCTCTCCTGCCCCCCTCACACACACACACACACACACACACACACCACACACACACACACACACACACACACACACACATACGTATATAGACACACACACACACACACACACACACACACACACACACACACATACATATATAGACACACACACACACACACACACACACACATATTTACAGACACACACACATATTTACAGACACACACACACACACACACACACCACACATACATACCTAGACACACACACACACACACACACACATACACACACACACACACACACACACACACACACACACACACATATACACACACACACACACACACACAACACACACACTCAAACACCATCACACCCCTGCCACCTTTATTTGGCTCTCCAGTTGCCTGCGGCTGGTGCAATTGCTCAACTGTCATGAGACTGTCACAGAGACATTCTTCCCTTCTTCTTCAACTTCTTCATTTCTAGGTCTGCTGGTACATGCACATAGGATCCATAAAGCCCAGAGATTAACAGCCTCCTTGAGATTCGTATTACCCCTGTGAAGTCATGGATATAATTTATGTATGGCCC
>NC_045161.1:2053272-2059910 GCF_900700415.2 Clupea harengus | reverse complement strand
TCCATGTCAGGGATGCTATATGCCATTGCTATAGAACCTCTGTTGCATAAACTGCGCACTGATTTGAGAGGTTTTTCTGTGCCCTGTTGTCTTGATAGGTTTTTTTTGTCTGCTTATGCAGATGATGTCATGGTTTTTGTTAATGACAAAGATGATGTGGTTACATTAGAAAACACTGTAAAGGCTTTTCAATGTTTGTCTTCTGCTAGAGTGAATTGGGGAAAAAGTGAAGCCCTTTGGGTAGGGGAGTGGGGAGGAAGGTGCTCTGGTTTGCCGGGTGGGTTGCTCTGGAAAAAGGAAGGGCTAAAATATCTGGGTGTTTTTTTGGGAGATGATTCTTTTGTCTCCAAGAACTGGGAAGGGGTTTTTGATAGGGTTAAAGGCCGCTTGGGGAAATGGAAATGGTTGCTCCCTCAACTTTCGTACAGAGGGCGCATACTTATCACTAATAATTTAGTGGCTTCTTCATTATGGCACAAGTTTGCTTGCATGGAACCTCCTGCTCTGCTACTGGATAGCATTCAGAAGGAAGTGGTGGACTTCTTTTGGGACAAAATGCACTGGGTCCCTCAGGCGGTTCTCTTCTTGTCAAGAGAGGATGGAGGACAAGGGCTCATGAATCTGGTCAGCAGGAGAGACGCTTACCGATTACAGTTCATTCAGCGACTGCTGACTGCACCCAAAACACTGACTTGGAGACCACTGGCCCATTGTATTTTGCATGGAGTCAGTAAATTGGGCCTGGATGTCAGTCTCTTCCAGATGGACGCTAAGCAGCTCGTCATTGAAGGATTACCTCTTTTTTACAGAAGTATTTTTAGGGTTTGGGGACTTTTTTATCATCAGTGGGTTGGAGGGTTATCATCCGTTCACTGGTTGCTGGAGGAGCCAATTGTGTTGGGATCACGGTTTGATGTGGCTGGTGAGGACTTTCCTGGGATAAAAAAACTGTTATGTGAAAAAATGGTGTTGAAATTGCGACATTTGGTTGGCAGGGCAGGCTGCAAGTTGCAAAATGCCCAGGCAGTAGCTTCCTGCTTAGGGATTAAGTCTGTGAGGTATGTGGAGAGGTTCCTTGGAAAACTAAATGGGGTGTTAAATCTTCAGGAGAAAAGTCTTCTAGAAGGATACAGCAAGGGAAATATAATCTGTGATGGGGAAGATATTTTCCCAAACATTCTTCTTTTACCTGCGGTGCAGGAGTGTGGCCATGCTAGCCCCCTGCTGGTTTTTGGAGAACATGAACGCATTTGTTTATTTACAGTTACGGGGAAAGTTTTGTACAGGAATTTAGTGAAGCTGGCAAATAGGAGAACGTTGGAAGGCAGGACAGATACTGTTTGGAGAGACAGGCTAGGCATTAACGACAACACCAAACCTGTGTGGAGAGTCTTGTACAAGCAGCCATTGACGAAAAGAACTGGGGATCTTCAGTGGAGGATATTACATGGGGCTATTGCGGTTAATGCCGTTATAGCTAAGATAAACCCTGAAATTAGTGACAAGTGTCCATTCTGTGTTGGGAGAGAGACTATCTATCACTGTTTCATGGACTGTAATAGGCTTTCCCCTTTATTCTGTATTGCTAAGCCTACTATTTTTTTCAATGGGAACAATGTTCACGAAGCAAGGTTTTATAATTGGTTCTCGTACAATCAGAGGCAGAGGTCAAAGTGTCAACTTCTTAATTTTATTGTTGGTCAGGCCAAACTAGCAATCTACCTTAGCCGCAGAAACAAGGTACGGTACAGTACAGGGGATGATGTTAAAAGCAGTTTTCAAGAATTTAGTTAAATCGAGAATTGGTATTGATTTTCATTTCTATAATGTCATGAGTGCAATTGATGTCTTTAAAGATATATGGTGTGGTAATGGTGCGCTTTGCGCGGTGAAAGAGGACGAACTGGTCTTCGCTCCTTTTTTGAACAACTGACTTGTGTTTTGTTGTTGTGCCTGTTTTTTTTCTTTCCTTTTTTGTGTGTAAGGGGGGGGGGGGGGGGGGTGAAGGGAACTGTTTGTTTGTGGGACCTTTAACTGTTGTATAATAAAAGTTTGTTCAAAATCAAAAAATCTCTCTCTCTCTCTCTCTCTCTCTCTCTCTCTCTCTCTCTGCAGTGCGGACCTCCACACTGAGCACCATGTGAAGATCCTGGAGGCTCTGATCGTGGCTGGAGGCCTAACTGAGATTCAAGCTGCTCCAGGTAGGCGCTACGTACCTTCCTCTGGCAGCTCCCTCCCCCCATAGCATCCATGGCACACACACACACACACACACACACACACACACACACACACACAGACACAGACACACACACACACACACACACACACAGAGACACACACTAACACACACACACACACACACACACACACACACAGACACACACACACACACACACACACACACACACACACACACACACACACACACACACACAGACACAGACACACACACACACACACACACACACACACACACACACAGACACACACACACACACACACACACACACACACTCACACACACCACACACACACACACACACAGACACACACTCTCACACACACACACACACACACACACACACACATCCATGGCACTGCAGCACTGCACCTCATCTTTCAGACACTCAGGGAAGACCTTTTGCACATGAGGAATGTGTTCTAATGGTGTACACTCATAGCTACCAGATTAACACCACAAACACACTTGAGCAGAGAGTTGGTTGGCGGCTGAGATGCCATGTTGATGTTGACGCTGCTTACCCATCAGTGCTTAAACAGAGAAAAAGGTTGAAGGTGGAAATGTCCTCTAATTGCAACGTGCCAACAGTGCAGTTGCAGTGCATGCTTCTGTCTGTGTGGAGGTGGTGGTGGTGGTGTTGGCAGAGGTGTGATGAAGTCATCTGAAACCTTGACGGGGGCTGGAAGATGATGATGAGGTCATGCAGCTCTAAATTGAACGCGTCTGAGGTCACCTCCTTGGACCGTCTGCTCTTGGCACTGGTGGGCGGCGGGATAAGAATATCTGCTCTGCTGTCTCAGACCCCCTCAACAGGAGATCATCTGAAAATAGTTATATGACGACGTGCAAAGTCTCAAAGTTGACCAGACACAACACCTACAGTTATTGCGTTTGCTTATTAAAGGGGTCTTTTCAGAAAGAGTAAATAAACAATAAGGTACATGCATGGCAAGAGTTTTTACTGTGGAGACACACATGCTTTATGCAATGTTTCACTGGCGTTCAGTTCTAGCACTGTAGGACTTCTCTGCTCTAGACTTAGTGGATATTGCATGTAGATGAGTTCTGCTGGGGCTTACACATACTCTGACCATTTTCTCTCTGAGATGTAAACTCTGTTCTCTGCTGGTTCCCATACGGTAATGTCGTGTCACAGTGCATGTACGTTTCTGTCATTCATCTTAGTTGAAATCCAAACTTCCCCTGAGGTCTGGCATGCGCTCACACACATGGAAGGGTTGAGATAGAGGGAAGTATGGGTAATGCTTCTCTGGCTGGGGCCTGCCTTGGTTTAGCCGTCCCCCTGGTTCCTGGCAGGACTCTGTTATAATGATCCTGCTTTTCCTGTCAAGGCTGTTGGCAGAGAGAGTGCGCTCCCCCTCCCCCCCTTTTAATGAAAAGGCCTGAACTGTTGCCCAGCCCAGTGTAGTTTATTTAACTTATGTATTTTTCTCACAGAGGGAGAATGACTTGGCCCCCTCCTCCCCCTGCCGCATCACACACAATCATAACAACTGGGGCCTTGGCTTCATGGGAAGAGCAGAGCTGCCGTAACAAATTGCCCAGGCGCAGACGAGAGAGAGAGTCGTCCTTCACCAGTAGTTTTTATATTGGGACTAATACATTTTTTTTCAACAGTGTTATAAAATATTGGGTTTTGAAAAAAGAGCACAAAGCTATTTGTATAGACAAGGGGGGGGGGGGGGGGGGGGGGGGTCTTGAGCACTGAGCCTACCCATGTGGCCTTCTGGGACATTGACCGTGGAGCCAGTGTGTGTGTGTGTGTGTGTGTGTGTGTGTGTGTGTGAGCACCATTGTCATACTTGTTTTTAATTAAAGACAGACAGCCTTCAACTCATTATGAAGCTGCCACCAAAGGTTACTCAAAACTAATGTTGCAAATTGGTTCTAATGTTGTGGGTGGGTGGGGTGTTGTGGGTGGGGTGGGTGTTGTGGGTGGGTGGGGTGTTGTGGGTGGGGGGGATGTTGTGGGTGGGTGGGGTGTTGAGGGTGGGTGGGGTGTTGAGGGTGGGTGGGGTGTTGAGGGGGGGGGGGGGGGGGGGTAGGGTATGGGGGGTGTTGAGGGGGGGTGGGGTGCTGGGAGGTTCCAGGGCTCCTTTGACTCCTTCCTGGGGTGTGTGTGTGTGTGTGTGTGTGTGTGTGTGTGTGGGTTTGGGGGGTGTGTTGAGGAGGGGGCTCTGCCCAGAGGTCAGGCCAAGCAGTCAGGGAGCGCAGCAGGAGTGGTGCCTCCTTTAATCAGCCGTTAGGACGCCCCTGTTCTGAGAGGAGCGATCAATGGTGCTGGAGGGCCGTAGGGTAGGGCAGATTTATGGCCGAGCCTGCGCCGGCCACTCAGGGGTCAGCCCTCACGGGACACAGGGAGTGGGGGGGCGCAGGGAGGACGCCTCTGGCCTGGGGGGCGGCATTTGTGGAAGTGAGGGGTTGTGGTTGGTAGTTGAACAGGACGGAGTTGGGGTTAGACTATTTTGTTTGTCCTGTTCTGCACGCTCTCTGTGTGTTTCTATAGCGGCTGCATTCCTATGTGTGGCGTGACGGAATGTCCATGCGTCGTGCCAAATAATCTGCACACACGCGAAGGCTGCGATGTGCTTTTATTGGAGTTTTTGGGCTCCTTTCATGTCATGTTGAGCGATCGGCGGCCACACTCCGCACAGTGCAGTGTCATTATCCGTTATATCTGGAGTGGCACGGTTACGCCTCTGTCATCCCAGGCCTCTGCGGTCGCAGTCTCCGTGAGTTACACACACACACAAACATTTGGATGGATTTGGTTTAGGCATGAGAAAAGGCATGCGCTGCTCTTAGGAAGAGTGTAGGGGTGAAGGCGTGGGTTATGTGTGTGTGTGTGTGTGTGTGTGTGTGTCTGTGTTGGGGTGCTCAAGAGGAGGAGTGTATGTGTGTGTGTGTGTCTGTTTCTCTCTTTCTGTGTGTGTGAGTGTGATTGTTTGTTTTGAGGTTACTTGCTCTCATATTGCTGCCATACACTCACACACTCTCTCTCTCTCACACACACACACACACACACACACACACACACACACACACACACACACACACAGACACACACATAGTAACACGCATTCTTCTCAGCACCATGTCGATCCTGCAATCCTGAGACTACATTAGCAGGGGTCAGAGGTCAAAAGAAGCCCTGCAGGGGGTTACTCACACACTCACACACTCACACACACACACACACACTCACACACACACACACACACACACACACACACACACACACACACACACACACACACGAAGAATGAAGCGAGTATCTGAAACAGGATCAAGAAAAGTAAGTGAGCTTGGAGTAAAATGGAAGGGTGCGTGTGAATGTGCGTGTGCGTGTGCGTGTTTGTTTTCTGTGAGCCCGAGCCTCTGCTCGCTGTACCACATTTGAACACATTTAAGGCCAATCTGTCAGCCATTAGGACCAAGCAATATTGTACAAAAAGATGTTAAAAAACACCCATTTGCCCGTCACACACTCTTTCCCTGGTTTCCCCCTCGTTTTGGGGCCTTTGTTTCAGCTTGTTTTCCCTCCTGGAGGCACGCAATCCCATGCCCACAGCCCTGCACAGGCCGGCCCCAGGCCCTGGCTGGAGCTCTGGGCAGTAATGTGTTCCAGCTTGGTGGAATGTGTTGGTACAACACTGTGTGTAAAGAGCAGGCCGGGAGGACTGCGTCGGACTTGTCCCTCCTCGGATGACTGGGCCTGTCAAATGCTGATGGATTCATTGTGGCTGTGCTGTGGAGGTGTGGAAGAGGAGGAGGAGGAGGAGGAGGAGAGGAGGAAGATGAGGAGAGTTCTCTGACAGATATCATATCCCCTTGAACTTTCTCTCTCCTGCCTATCCTTTCTCTCCCACTCTACCTCTTTGTCTTTCTCTTTCTCTTTTTCTATCTCTTTCTCTTTATCTTTGTCTTTGTCTTTGTCTTTCTCTCTCTTTCTCTTTCTCTTTCTCTTTCTCTCTCTCTGTCTGTCTGTCTGTCTGTGGGTGTGTGTTTTGCTTGTATCAGGCCAGGCTTACTGGTTCCGTAACAAAAAATGTGATCAAATTTGGTGCTTCTGTCACTATGAAAATACCGAAATACCCCGGTTATTCCTCGGAAAAAAGAACCGTGTATGAAATAAGATTGAATAGCCCTTTTTCATCATACCTTCATTTGATAATGGCACAGGGGATGGTGGCTCAAACTGGTTTTATGGGCTGTTGGATCGTATTCTTTTATATTGTGAGTTGTCTGCTGTGAATTGTTATCTGTGAAAATTGACATCCATCATGAAGCACTCTATCCAGTTTATGGTAATGTCGTGCACAAAATAAGTCACCTAATTGAGTCATAGTGGATTGAAGGGTAGGCCCAGAGA
>NC_045161.1:2028272-2035772 GCF_900700415.2 Clupea harengus | reverse complement strand
TCTTTAGCAATATTTCTGTGCAGATCCGAATCACTGGGCGGGTCCAAAAGTTAGTTTACAATTTTGTTAACATTGTGAGATTGTTTGCATTTGGCCTTGGCCTTGGTCTGTGCCCTCCGAGTGCCCTTCAGGTTGGTTATCCATCGTATTGCCACAGATGTTATAGTTCTTTGGAAAAGATACATACATACAACAAACATTTTCAAAAGCATTTATGATTTTATTGAATTTCAGTTCAATGATTTGTCAATTTGTTGGCATTGTTGATGCTTATGAGTTTATGACTTGGAACTCGAACTTATTGTTTTGGAGTGTTACAACTTGTTAAGTCTTACTTGTTATCTGCATAGCAATGATTTGTTCCCAACTACCACCTTGAACCGATCTATGGTCCTCATAGGTTCATGGAAGTGCTTCCGTGTAGGACATGCCATGGTTTAAAGATTCTAAATGGCAACTATTTTCAGAGTACACTCTTTCTAACATAATAATAATATATAATATATGATAATATAACCCCAGTGAGACTTTAGCCAGTCCTCCACAACATCCCCTGCTTGCTTCTTTCACATTTAGGGGTCAAACAGATCCCTTGAACCCCAAATGAGACATGGCACAGTACATGTGGTCTCTGGGAATGAAACTCTTGAGAAACATGTTCCAACAAGTTGGCCTGAGCTGTGTTACTCTTTCAAGGGATTCCTGCAGGTCTCCCGGCTGATCTCCAGTGGACGAGTCCCCATAGCGTGTCCCCTTTCAAGTGCAGCCGCAGCCCATTTCACTCAGTCATAATGGGATTCTTAAAGCTGCCTGAGAGCCCTGAAACTCTCTCTCTCTTAATAGCCAATAGATTCCTCCTCAAATAATGACTTCTGCACAGCTGCTATAGCAACAGGAATCGAATTACGCAATGAGGTCTGCGGAGCGATAAGCATCTCGGGGGGGGGGGGGCGCGGCCTGCTCTAATGCCATGAGAGATGAAAGGCGAGGGGGCTATTCTTGGGCTTTGTTAACGTTAACATGTTCAGTCAAAAAAAGACAACAGAAATAACATCCACATCAGCGTAATGAGCAAGGGGGCCCCTTTCGTGGAATGGAACAGCAGATTGCAATGACTTTGCTGATTTCCCATTTTCTGAGAGGGAGAGGGAGGCAAAAAGGGAGGGGAGAGACGGAGAGAGAGAGAGAGAGAGAGAGAGAGAGAGACTGGGATTCAGAGTAATCCCCCCAGGCAGACTTGAAGAGCGACTGCTCTCCTCTCTCCAGATTCTCACGCAATCCCTCTGCTCCACTTTCACTGCAACCAAGATTGCCAAGAGAAGTTGGAGAAGTTTTCTGCCTTCAGCTCCTTCTTTATATCACATTTCTTAAAGTTCCGGACCAATGTGCAAACGGATATGCTAAACGCTATCTCTATAGAGGTCTACTCTGTGTTACTAATAATGTGTTTGTAGGTGAACATCTGCAGTAGTATCCTTAGAGGACAGTAAATATTCTCTTGTTGTGTATATAGACAGCTAATAGGGGTTAGCTGTGAAGTTGTGTTAATGGTACTGTATGGTGAAAGGGTTTAGCACAGGAACTGAATCCCAGCACACTATCTGTCTGGTCGAGGCCCTCTGGGTGGCTGTGATTGGTCCGGTCCTGGAGGATGGGCCCATGGGAAATGGCAGGCTCTTATGGGATGGGAAGGGTTTGGTTCAAAGGATGATGCTTGGTTTGGGAAACACATACACAGACACCAGCAGGGTTGGCTGGTTCTCTCTCTCTCTCTCTCTCTCTCTCTCTCTCTCTCTCGCTCTCTCTTTCTCCATCTCTCTCTCTCTCTCTCTCTCTCTCTGTTTGTGTTTTTGGGGTATGAGGTGCTTTACAGGCCCTGGCTTCTCATCTTCAACTCAGCAGAGGCCTCATCAGTAGCGAGTGCATCCTAATTCCCCCTCGACTGTGTGTGTGTGTGTGTGTGTGTGTGTGTGTGTGTGTACTGCTCTCCCTCCCAATCAGACTGTAATCATTAAAGGAGTTACAGTAGGAGCTATCTGACTGCTCAAGCTGACAGGGAACAGACGGGCTTCCCATGCTGATGACTGGATCTTCCAGACTTAGGAGCGGCTCCTCCAGGGAAAGTGGCCAAGCAGGGGGGGGTTTTTGCAACCACTCGCACCCACAGAGCAGCCACCCCTCACAGGGTAGGTCCTGGCACTCGCCGGCCTCTCCCTCTGGCTCTTTATTGAGAGGAAACCTCTGCATCTGACTGCCTGCGCCCGCTGAATGATGCGATCAGGGAGGAATGTATTCCCAAGAAGTCGACTGGTTTTCCACCTCGCACGCAAGCAGCGAGCTGGCCCCTGAGCCCTGAGCGCTGAGCACTGACAGCTTGACAGCTTTCTCCTGCAATTTCTTCATTAAACTTCTGCATCAGTGAAAAGTCTTTTACGGCAGAACCAGTAAGAGCTGTTAGCTGTGAACCTGCCACACTAGTGCAGTAAACAGGAAACACTTGTCACTGCACAGCTTTTTGGGGTGACGGTGTGTTGGCGTGTTCCTTCCTGCAGCTTCTTTAGGGTAGTGCTAAAGCTGGCCATGACTCGTTTGTATGGCTTTGAGATGAAAAGGATGAGTTCACAAAGTCTGTCCTTGGCTCCAGGACGGACAAATTCGGTCTATGGACACTTAAATCATTTTTTTTTTTAGGAATATTTATGTTTCCTAAAAAAACTGTATTTTAGGAATAGTACACACATTTCTAAGGGGACTCATTCAGTGTAATTCAGAGGCAATTAGTTTTATGCGTGTATAATCTACAAACACATCACTTTTTCGCTGAGCTGCATCTGGGGACTAAAGCACTGGCCTGGTCAGCGTGGCGCTCTGCGGTAGCTCCAAACCTCCAGGCCTGGCAGACAGCTCGAGAGGGAGTCATGTCCTGAAACTTACTCCAGATGCCCAGTCAGTGTGGAAAGAAAAAAAAACATGACATTTTCTCTCTCTCTCTCTCTCTCTCTCTCTCTCTCTCTCTCTCTCTCTCTCTCTCTCACATGCTTTCTCTTGCTCTCTCTCTTTCTCCTTGTCTTGCTAAAAAAGCAACTCTTAACACTGTTTGCATTCCAGAGGTCTCTGTTGGGTGAGGCCTGGAACAGAAATATCCCCAAACCTCATCCATACATTTCGTTCTCATCCATTGATTCTCATCCCGCAGTCCTTTCCTCCATTACTCCGAGAGGAGCTAGTGTTCCCAGGTTTGGTCTATCTGACATATCAGGACCTTTTAGTGTGCCCACGACCAACAACCACCTCTCTGCATTATGTACTTGTGTATGTACTGTATGTGTGTGTGTTTATTCTCTCACAAAGTGACACACACTCGTCCCTGCCCGGCCCGGCCCGGCCCGTCTCACCCTGACCAGAGAGTCGGAAATTCCCACATGCATTTGGTCAGTCTGTTTACTGCAGAGCCCACATTGTTGAGAGGTTTGCGACAAGCCTTCAGAATAGTGTCGGTCATGTTCCTCGCTGACCGTGTCCGTGAAACATTCCCATGTCTATGAAACACTCGGCGGGGCCCTGCAAAACGGTCGTCTCTCCATCGTCGAAGAATCGGAGACTGAGGTCACATTGCATCCTAATAGGTCACCAGTAGGAGAAGCTCCCGGCACTGAGGTCACATTGCATCCTAATAGGTCACCAGTAGGAGAAGCTCCCGGCACTGAGATCACATTGCATCCTAATAGGTCACCAGTAGGAGAAGCTTCCGGCACTGAGGTCACATTGCATCCTAATAGGTCACCAGTAGGAGAAGCTCCCGGCACTGAGGTCACATTGCATCCTAAGAGGTCACCAGTAGGAGAAGCTCCCGGCACTGAGGTCACATTGCATCCTAATAGGTCACCAGTAGGAGAAGCTCCCGGCACTGAGGTCACATTGCATCCTAATAGGTCACCAGTAGGAGAAGCTCCCGGCACTGAGGTCACATTGCATCCTAAGAGGTCACCAGTAGGAGAAGCTCCCGGCACTGAGGTCACATTGCATCCTAATAGGTCACCAGTAGGAGAAGCTCCCGGCACTGAGGTCACATTGCATCCTAATAGGTCACCAGTAGGAGAAGCTCCCGGCACTGAGGTCACATTGCATCCTAATAGGTCACCAGTAGGAGAAGCTCCCGGCACTGAGGTCACATTGCATCCTAATAGGTCACCAGTAGGAGAAGCTCCCGGCACTGAGGTCACATTGCATCCTAATAGGTCACCAGTAGGAGAAGCTCCCGGCGGTCGGATATAAGTACACCCCGGCCTAAACCAAACAGGATTGACCGGTGGCGTAAATGCCATGCCCAAGTCACTGCAATCCCTGAACTGGTGACCTGCTGAGAGCCTAATCTCGTTCTCTCAAATGAACAGTAATATTTATCCACAGTGATCTCATTGCTAATGACACCGGAGCCATTCAAGTGATGACCTCACTTCAGAGCTCCAGAAGGCCAAAGCTGGAACATGCTCTGTAATGATAATGCTAGTAATTGTCGTACTGATTACGAGTTAGCAAAGATTAGGCCCTGTTGTGCAGTTTCGGCCCAATAATTGGATTGTGAAGAGAACAAAGGAATACTCGCTGCTTCAATCTTGTTCAGGTAATTTGTTAAGGAGCATAAACCTGCGCGCGCGCCCGCAGGTGTACCCAACAGAGGACTGCCCTCGAGTGCCGTACACACAAACTACTTTCTCTTTCCTTAAGACCTTCAACAGTGCAACAACAATATGTATGTATCCAAAGCAGTGCAAAAAAACACACACTCCCTCAAACACACACACTCCCTCAAACACACACACTCCCTCAAACACACACAAACGTTGTGTTTTCCTGGAGCGTCGTTCAGTCTTGTGGCCCGGGTGCTGTCTGATTATCCTTAAACAGAGCCCTGCTGTTTCTCCAGGATCTCCTGATGACAGACGTGTGTGTGTGGAGAGTCTACAGGCAGCCCTCTGCACATGTGGGTGTGTGTGTGTGTGTGTGTGTGTGTGTGTGTGTGTGTGTGTGTGTGTGTGTGTGTGTGTGTGTGTGTGTGTGTGTGGAGAGTCTACAGGCTGCCCTCTGCACATGAGGATGTGTGTGTGTGTGTGTGTGTGTGTGTGTGTGTGTGTGTGTGTGTGTGTGTGTGTGTGTGTGTGTGTGTGTGTGGAGAGTCTACAGGCTGCCCTCTGCACATGAGGATGTGTGTGTGTGTGTGTGTGTGTGTGTGTGTGTGTGTGTGTGTGTGTGTGTGGAGAGTCTACAGGCTGCCCTCTGCACATATGGATGTGTGTGTGTGTGTGTGTGTGTGTGTGTGTGTGTGTGTGTGTGTGTGTGTGTGTGTGTGTGTGTGTGTGGAGAGTCTACAGGCTGCCCTCTGCACATATGGATGTGTGTGTGTGTGTGTGTGTGTGTTTGTGTGTGTGTGTGTGTGTGTGTGGAGAGTCTACAGGCTGCCCTCTGCACATATGGATGTGTGTGTGTGTGTGTGTGTGTGTGTGTGTGTGTGTGTGTGTGTGGAGAGTCTACAGGCTGCACATGTGGATGCTACTGTTAGTGTTGCTGCTCCTCATTCTTCATTGCCCATGTTGGCACTGCCACTCAAGACAAGGAGAAGCAGGGGCAGCTGAAGGCATTGCCATCCTGTCCGAGACGCAAACACATGCGCGCACGCACTCACCACTATCACCATGTTCCGTTCCAGCCCTTTGCAATGTCCCGCATGGCCGGAAATCAATCTCTAAATAATGCCGACCTCTTTCTAGGATGTTCTATCATTAACATTCATCATTTATATGCTACAGGAGCATGCACTCAATCCCTCCTTTACTCAATTGCATACTGTTGGTTTTCAACAGTTTGCAGAGTTTCAGGTCAACCATTTTTATGGGATAGAAGGGCACAGTAAGCATTAAAGGTGCAGTCTGCCATTCTGGGCGAAAGGTTGTTGATCAAATTCGTCAACGCAATCAAATTTCATCCCTCCCTTCTATGCTTTTGAAGCAACATATTGATTGGCTGGAATAATATATGGCTTGGTCCAAGCCACTATGTTGTACGTAGCTGTTGTGTTTGTCTTTGTTGTTTACCATTTACAGAGCCAGGAGTTTTTTTTTTATGAGCACACACACACACAGAACAGACAGCTACAGGAGCGCGAGGAGCAAGTTCGCTTAATTTGACAGAAAGTGTATTGGATGAAAATCACAAACTGGACCTTTAATGTGTGCCTGGTGATGTCTGCACCTAATTCAAGTGTGTGTCAAGTCACGTAATGGGGCTGGAAACGCTAAAAGACCCACCATGTTCCATTAGCAGCGACTGCAGATCAGACCACTGTTAAGATATTTATGTTCAAATGAGCTTGAGAATGAGACAGTATGTCAAAGTGGGTTTTGAGAGATGTGGAAGATGAATGTTTCATGGGGTCAAATGTTTAAATGTAAAGTATTTTTAGACACTTGTATAATCTAGAGGAGCAGAGTGTCATTGGCCCAACGCTGCACAGCACATGTCTCAATGTACAATTAGTGATTAGTGCGCAATACATTGGCTACCATTCAGAGGATTTGGATCTGGGGCTGCTACAAAGAACAGTGAGTCAGTGTTGGCTTGTATCCATAGGGAGTGGGCATGCCAATACATTAATGTGAAGAAGATCGCCTCCGGCTTTTCCACCGTGGAGAAATGTACTTATTATATACATATTTACTTTCTTCTTCAGTTTGAGTCTGGCTTCACTGCATTCTACATAAGTGTGCTTGTGTGTGTGTGTGTTTGTCTGTGTGTGTGTGTGTGTGTGTGTGTGTGTGTGTGTGTGTGTGTGTGTGTGTGTGTGTGTGTGTGTGTGTGTGTGTGTGTGTGTGTGCGCTTGTGTGTGTGTGTTTATCTGTCTGCAGAGACAAAGATGGAATGAGAGAAAGACAGAGAGGGAATGAAGGAGAGAAAGCAGCATAGAGGTGCAGCATTTGAGTACAAGAGTGAGAGAAAGAGTAGAGTGAAAGAAAAAGAAAGGAGGAGGAGGAGGAGGAGGAGAGCACTGAAGAGTTGCATGTGTTGAGAATGGAAAGAGGGATAGGGATATTGAAGTGAGGGAAAGAAAGAAGGATAAAGTGAGCACACACACAGAGAGTGGCGGAGGGGAAGAGTAGAGTGTGATAGAAAGAAAGAAAGAAAGAAAGAAGGAATAGTGAGCACACACACAGAGAGAGTGGCGGAGGGGAAGAGTAGAGTGTGATAGAAAGAAAGAAAGAAAGAAAGAAAGAAGGAATAGTGAGCACACACACAGAGAGAGTGGCGGAGGGGAAGAGTAGAGTGTGATAGAAAGAAAGAAAGAAGGAATAGTGAGCACACACAGAGAGTGGCGGAGGGGAAGAGTAGAGTGTGATATGTGGCCCATGTGGAGAGAGCCAGAGGGAGCGATGGAGGGAGAAGAGCTGGGCCTCTGTCTCTCTCTCCTGTCTCTCTCTCTTCAGTGAGCTGGGCCTCTGTCTCTCT
>NC_045161.1:2020772-2023272 GCF_900700415.2 Clupea harengus | reverse complement strand
CAGTCTCAGAGACCAGCTCTGTAACACACACACACACACACACACACACACACACACACACACACACACACACACACACACACACACACACACACAGCCCTTCTTAGTCTGTCTGTCTCTTTGTCTCTCTCATGTTTTAGGGAACAGTAATCTTAATATCCACCCACCCTTCAACGTCTGACAATGTCTGACTGTCTGGCCCCAGCATGCCTCAGTGCTGGGTGTTTCTCCTCATGTCTAGTTTCAGACCACATCATTTCCAGTCTAATGCGCTGGATTCCGGTTCTCACAAGAATGCACTTTAATCAATGCATTCATGCTGTTAATACATGAATCCGGTCCTCAAGAGTTTTTTTCATATGGTCATGTAATGATGAGTACGATTATGGCAGGTGTGATGATTGAATTTCAATCACTTTATGAAAATGACTATGCCACTGCACAGCTATGTAGTCATGTGTCGGCGCTGGCGGGCAGAAACCTAGCATGTCCACAACTTTTCAGGAAAAGTAACCTGTTTTTTCTGCGTTGTCAAAGTTGGTATTGCGTCTTTATATAAGATCAGATACTTGCATGTGTCATTATCTTATTAACATTTTACACAAATCAAGCTTAAAAGTAGTTTAAAGTTAAGTTTAAGTATTTTTGACCAGTAATTGTGGATATACCTGTATATCCAACATGGATTAGAACGGCCTCATCTGTGGCAGTGCATCACATTATGTTATCAACAACTTAAACGTTACAATGTCTATTGTAGCTATGTGTGCACTCAGCTTTTCCTGTTGTTGAATACATCTTGCCAAAATATCTTATTATTTAAAATGAAGAGCTATTGTCATCCTCGTCCCCAACTGTGTCATCCTCGTCCTAAATAACTGTCAAACTCACAGACAGGCGTAAAGGGTAACTAATTGCATTGATTTATGAAAAAAAACTAAGAATGATCAGATATGGAGGTACAACGTTTCTGCCCGACAGTGACGATATTCTTCATTTCATCTGAACTATCGGGATAAATCAAGACGCCTGCCAGAGCATTAGGAATTTTCTTTCGACAGTGTCAAAGGGTCAACCTTCAATGTTATATTTAAAACTATTGAGATGTTTAAAATATGGAAGACACATTGAAAGAAGCTCCACCATGCATATGAGTCATGTGTAATGAGGTGTTCTCTAAGTGGATTGGAGAGGAGGACGGGCCTCTCTGTGCCCCGTGGGTATCGGCACAGTGGGGAGGAGAACAAAGGCTGCGGAAAGGCAAAGGTCACTGCTCCGAGGCTTAACCATTGGGTAGGATAGGTTTTTACCCGGGGCAGATTCTGTTGGCTGTGCGCTTGGCGCAACCATAAGCTGCTTAAGGGTTAAGGGTTTAGGGTCAGTGTCCTCGATCCAACCCCGGTGAGTCAGTGTCCTCATTTGAACTGACCACTGGGGCCAGTATGCTAGAGTTAGAGGGTTAGGGTTAGGGTTAGGGTGAGAGGGTTAGGGGTAGGGTACAAGCACTGACCTCAGTGAAGGAGGCGCTCCCTCCCTCCGTCACTTGTGTTCTCCAAACTGAACCTGCAGTCATGGCAAAGTGATTAAAGGAAAGGGAACTGCTGTGGCCACACGGAAAACACTCCACGTGCAGCAGGTATGTCCTTAATGCTGCTCATGTCCTGGGCCAAAACACATCAGAACGGTTAAGTTCATTAAAGTTCAAAGTTCATTCCAATTATACATGCCTGTGCTGATCAACAAGGACTTGTATCCCTGCCCTAAAGCCCATATGGAAGTGCTGAGCTCAGCACAGGCTGGCTGGGCTGGGGGTTAGAGAGAGAGGCTGGGGGTTAGAGAGAGAGGCTGGGGGTTAGAGAGAGAGGCTGGGGGTTAGAGAGAGAGGCTGGGGGTTAGAGAGAGAGGCTGGGGGTTAGAGGAGGGGGGGGGGGGGGGGGGCTGGATCACTAGCTCTCTGCTCCCCCTCCCTTCAGCCCCGACGCTTAGACCCTTCAGAGGGATGGGGGCCCTCACATCGTGCCTCACATATTGATTAGAGCAGGTCTCCTCCATCTGATGAGAATTCTTTCATCGCATTGGTTAATAATGTGTCTCAACGCAATGCTGCTGTTGATGGAAGTATTTGTATTTGTATTTGTTAAATATTTGTAAAGTTGTTTTTCCAATGTGGCTAGATATGTCAGATTTGACACTGCACTCCACCAGCATAAATGAGATGAAGGATGGGGTTTTTTGGTTGTGGTGGTGGGGGGGTGGGGGGGGGTGGTGGAGTGTTGAAGGGATGGTTAGGGGCACTTACAGCTCGCATCCAGCCTTCCCCCTGGGGGCCCAGAGTCAGGAGGGTATTAGTAGGCAGATGAAGAAGGGCAATTACTGTATTAAATTCTATTGACTTTTGTGTGCTTTGTTCTCTACTTCGAGTACCTCTGCGATTGGGACTTGCACACTGATTTTAGTGTTTTAGAATTGATTCCTGAGCCCCTGCCACCACTGCCATCTT